>NC_090280.1:14558787-14861818 GCF_037392515.1 Haliotis asinina
AAACTAAATGAAGAAATATCTAACATATAGATATTATCTACAATATTCCCTGTGATGATTTGTTCTCAATGACAATACAACTCCTGGCTGACCTTGATAAATGCATCAATGTCTCCCACAGCCGGGATGAAGTCTGGGATGAAGGGCCTCAGTTTGTGGTCCAACTCAATAGACTGAGGAGTGTAGCTGGCAAAACCACAACATATTCAGTCATTATTCTGTCAGTCATAAATGATGTAGCTAGAAAATTGCATAAAACTAAACTAGACGCTAAGTCTTACCTGTACAAATGTTAAAAAGAACAAATCCTGCTTTCTCTATGTATCTCTGTTGTCACCTTATAAAAGTCTATGAGCACATCACAACAAAAGGTGCATAAAAGTTACTTTCTTTTGTTTGGGAATTTGTACAAAATAAGTCCTGGGTTTTTGATGAGGATTGCTGTTGCAGATTTACAGACCAAGGTCTAATTTCTGATAGTAAAGTTACATCCCCTGGTGATTGAAGCTCATTTCAGTGTTAAAACTTCCATGTACAATGTAAGAACCCATGGCGAATCAGAAACAGAAACAGAAGCACACACAGGAAGGTTTTGTATTTATACAAAATTACTTATGGTAATTATATTCATTATGATTTGTTATCATTTGACCATAGCTAACAATGGTATTCGTCTGGAATCAGTTTAATCCTGTGACCTAATGTAGTCTCACCGCGTGATATACTGGAACAGCTCCTTGATCTCAGGATTCACCACCAGACTCTCGTAGTCATTGGGGTCATACGCCCTGGAAGACAACGTTATTCACATTACAGTGGAAGCTGTCTAACCTGCACATGTTAGGACTGAAGAAGTAATCTGGTTCAGACAACTTGCCGGAATGGACAGCTGCCGGTTCTGACAGATTCCACTGTATTTATCTTGTACTTTGTTTTAGAGTATTTCCACACAGCATGCACAATTCGAACACTTGATACAGATTTGCCTCTACTTGATAATTCTAACATCTAACTGATTACTATTATATGTAAGTGTACTGATTTACTTTTTGTTATTAAACTATCTCAGGACATAGATGAACAAATGTTATCTCCCTGACACGACATGAGAAACACATAAACAGTCTGCAGAGCTCACCCCTCAACTGGAGGGTGGCCTTCTTCCTCATCATCCTCCCCAGATGATCCTTCTTCATCATCGTCATCATCATCATCATCCTCTTCAGAGTTGAACTGTTTCTGTTGTGCACTTGTCCCCCCAAACTGTTGAGGAGGAGCGCCTCGACCATTTTGTGGCTTAGTATCTCTCTGAAGAAAGGCAATGTGTCAAATAGATTTAATGTGAGTATCTCACTTGACAAGGACAATATTGGAGTGGTTGCAAACTCACCAAAACAAAAACAAGGGTCACTAAAAGAAGACAAGTAATCCTTGAAATATCTAAAAGGTCTTCAAGTTGAGCCTTAGAAATGAAATGATGATCAGATGGATCATAGACGGATCCAGAGGGTGATGCAGGGGTGCATGGTTGCCATAGGTGGATCCAGCAGGGTGATGCAGGGGTGCATGATCACTGTAGGTGGATCCAGAGGGGGGATGCAGGGATGCAAGATCATAGGCAGATCCAGTGGGGGATGCAGGGATGCATTGTCACCATAGGCGGATCCAGAGGGGGGATGCAAGTGTGCATGGTTGCCATAGGCGGATCCAGCAGGAGAATGCAGGGGTGCATGATCACTGTGGGTGGAGGGGGGATGCAGGGGTGCAAGATCATAGGCGGATCCAGAGGGGGGATGCATGGACGTATGATCATCACAGATGGATTCAGAGGGAGGATGCAGGGGTGCATGGTCACCATAGGCGGACCCCGCACCCTACCCACCACCACCACCCTGTCTGAAATTTATTGAAATACACAGCCATTTGATTTAATGTATCTGTGCCTGGATCATGTTTAGTAAATCAACAGAGGAGTGAAACCCTTTTGCCTCCTGTATATCTATTGCTTGTGTCTAGGACTTACCTTGGATGGCCCACTGGTAATGTGACCACCTGGATTGCTGCCAGGCTCATTAAATTCATCTTCCTCGTCATCATCTTCCTCTGACAAGTTAGAAGTAGGAGGTGAATCTCCTCGACTATGTCCCCTGTCTAGAAGTAGAAACATGTAGAATGGATGTCAGCTGGTGAGATCAAGCTGCTGGTTAAAGGGATATTCTCATATGTAATTACAAACAGTCTACTACACGAATAATGAATACACTTCAGATATAACAAACAGGGTTTACTAAAACTGCAACTTGATAATGTGCATAATGAACTATAATGAACAAGAACAAGTGGTCCCTTTGAGTTAGCTATAAGTATACATGCTGGATGTCAGTTCCTGATACAGCACAGTAGTTATAGGTTACTGTGACACAGAACTGAGAGATCGGATTTACAACTTCTGGATATCACAGCAAGCATACAAAGCAAATTGTTCCTCTTGTTTGTCAAACACTTCTCAAAATATTTGCAGTCTGAACTACATATCAGTAGAATGGAAGCCGTGTACATTTTACTGTTGATGATGTACTGTTGGTTGATGATATCCATCATCACGTTGGCCATATCTTTTTGCAGCGTGCATGCTACCCTGACTAGCAGTCACAGATCTAGTTCAATGTGAAAGTCACATTTTCTCATACAATTTTATGAAGAGCTCCAGGTAAAGTGTGCATTTGCTCTAAAGAACAACAAACCCCTTTACATTACCATAACCCAGCTAGTTTTGAGGTGTACAGACATAACCTGAAACACTGCAAAAACCAGTCAGTATTACAACACATACATAACTTCAGTGTGAGCAAGTCTTTACAGATCTAATGAATGCTGGCATCACAAGTACATGAACTCCTCTGCAGTGAATAATGCACAGAAAGCTGCCATGGCTGACGCAGTGTTAATCTGACATGCATACATAGTTAAAGGCAACATATGTCATAACTCTGTCAGTACATGAACACATATAATGTAAATCACATGTCATGACATTTGGAATCAGAATGGTCATAACTAATGTCTGCTGATTGGTGATGATACACCTATCTACCTGGACCTAATGATGTAACACATTACTTGCAGATCCAGTGCAACATGGTCGTCATTACTCAACACCTGAAATATTTATCTGGAGCTGTGGTCTCTCTTCATCAAGACTGTTATATGAATAATATACATGATGACTGTGATTTTATCATTTAAAAGAAACCTGAAAAAATGTCATGTGTTCTGTGTGTCATTCACACCACTGTGCTAGATATTTTAAACATGATTTGATTTGCACCTAGTGCACATTAACATGAAAAGCTGGTTGCAGTTGCCCAAACCAGGTGGCAACATTTATCTTTATGGAAGTTTATGCATGAAAAAGACAAAAGAAGTTAAATCTCTGAAGATTTTGTCATGTTTATGGATTACACATTCTATACGTTTTAGTGAAGAAGACATAAATAGAGCCAAGAGGTGTGTGTTTAACAATGGATACTGTGTGGATGCATTTGTAAATACCAGGCTGCGTAAGTGCATGTTGTATATACCTCCATCAGGCCTCATATATAATCATGATAATCATGACAGTAAATCTTTGGTCAGTATTTCCCCATGACTAATGTCCTTTCAAGTATCTGAATCCCAATATACTGGAGAAATCAAGTGTCCTGTCTGAGCTGGGGAGGCTCTAGAGAGTTGTAGGACTAGCTGGAGCCCTGGTTTCCAGGTACACAGAGAGGATTGTATCGCTGTCAGGATTGTATCGCTGTCAGGATGTCAAGTGAGTTCATAGTGTTTGTTCAGGACTGAATGATGAATACTGGGGACAGACTTCATCAGCAGACATCTGGATTATTACTGAACAAAAGTATGGCAAAGCTGTATATTTCAACATGTTTGTTTGTTTGTTTAAACATATTAATGTCAACAGTTAGCAATATTTTTAAATGCTGGCGGTGAATTTGTAAATGCAGTCCAGTTATTGACCATTTAATCCAGTTATTGACATCATGAGCAATAATCTACTCCTGTGGTATAGAATAACACGCCCTCATGTTATCAGAGTAAGGTTGCCTCGTGTGACCAACATCGGATGGGAGGTTGTACCTGGGGAAAAGGTACCATTCCCTTTGTTTGATGTATTAGAGCCTTGTGCAGTGATGAAATGTTCAGTTATAATTTGTGTTTAATGGCTTCAGCTATATGTGTGTGTGTCATATTCTGAAAGGTACAATATTGTCATAAAGCTGAGTACACATCTCAAGCATTAAACTGAAAAAAAACACCCTCAACCAAACATAAAAACACTGAAATAGGACTGTTTGAATTGTTTACAAAACTTCTAGAAAGCACAAACAACAAATGATAGTCCAATCTTGTGTGATAAACAACCAGGGTCACTTCATGTACTTGTACACAGTGGAAATTGACCAGATGCCCTATACACCCCATCACCACCTTCTATACAAGTTCTGGTTTTGTTTGTTTGTTGTTTAACACCACACTCAGCAATATCTCAGCTATATGATGGAGGTCTGCAAATAATCAAGTCTGGACCAGACAATCCAGTGATCAACAACATGAGCATTGATCTATGCAATTGGGAGCGAGCCTGACCAACCAATTCTGCGAGCTGCCTCTTAGCCTCTTCCGACAAGCATGGTAATGTAATTTGACATCCATTAATGCTTGCCTTTAGGTAATTTGAAACGCATTTCAACTTAGAAGAAAAATAACAATTCTCTCCAACTGCTTGTCAAGGGAGCTTACTGGAACCCTGCAAATGCCTGCAGTCACAGACAAACAGTCCCTGTTCATGTTGGCAACTATGAACTCATAACAGCCAAGGAACCAAACTCATGCTCCACCAGCAATGTTTGTCTCACAAAGCGACTCACAGTAGAACAATGTAAGTTAGAAACAAAAAATTAAAAGGTTTAGTTGGATGCAGCAAATTGATGGGGTAATTTTCGTTAGATACAACACTAAATGATCTAGCTCTTGTAAGTGGGGTGATGTTTCTGCTCACTAAAGCTGTCGTCTGAAGCTACTGTCTGTAAAATCTCTAACCTAGTAACATGAGAACTGCTAAAATCTCTCAACACAAACTGATGGAAAGTAATACAGGAACTGTGAACTACAGGTAAACAGCACCAGTATTTACAGACATTCATGGATTATCCACTGAATAATTCAGAATGGAGGGAATATCATCACCTTCATGAATCATGAAAACTGAAAACAATTCTGAGTTACTTTGAGGATATCAAATCAATATCATGTTAGGGAACAACAGAAATGGGATTCACATTTTATAACCATGTGAGGAATTGAACCTGGACCTTTGGCATGACAAGTGGAGGTCTCACTACTGGACAACCTCCACAAGCTCTATCATATCATTTTCCCTGGACCCAAAAAGTAAACTTGTTGCTATTGAACTTTGACATTGTAGTTATTCTCTTGTCCATCATGTCCATTATTCCATGAGTAACAAGGGCACACTGTAAGTGGTTTGTTAGTTGTTTAATGCCACACTCAGCACTATTTCAGCTTTACGATGGTGATTTGTAAATAATCAAGTCTGGGCCTGACGATCCAGTGACCAACACCATGAGTACTGATGTACACAATCTGATGCACCAGACACCATGAACTCCACTATGGTTTCACTATATTGTAGGTGCCATGAGCATGTATGCATTATAATTAGAGAGTTCTGAGTTACTTTGAGCATATCAAATCAATATCATGTTAGGGAACAACAGAAATGGGATTCACATTTTATAACCATGTGAGGAATTGAACCTGGACCTTTGGCATGACAAGTGGAGGTCTCACTACTGGACAACCTCCACAAACTCTATCATATCATTTTCCCTGGACCCAAAAAGTAAACTTGTAGCTACTGAACTTTGACATTGTAGTTATTCTCTTGTCCATTATTCCATATTTTTTTCCATCAGTACATTGTGACTAAACTATCAACATGAAGCTAAAGACATTTGCACAAGTAGAAGTGAAAGTATGTGATGCACAAAGTGACATGTACACCTTCTGCCCCCGACTGCCAGATCTATCTGACACTAATGACAGTGTCACCTATGTGTCTGTCGTGTGACTACAACATCAAGGTGAGGAAGTGGACAACTAGAGTAGACAGATCACATGAGCAGTGAATGTAGACAGAGATGTGAGTACCATGCACTGACACTAGTGACAGAGAGATGTAAAATATAGTGTTACCATGGTTACCTGGCTTCTGTACATTAGATTTGGGAGCAGAAAGACCCAGTGCTTGTTTAGATCGAGCTGAACAGGAAAAAACAATATAAAATACTATTATTGTTAACTATTTCGAGTAAAAGCAATGATTTCATCTACACAGCGACTATTTTTAACTTGAAAACTGCAAGCCAGATTTCCAAGTGATTTTGACCTATTGTTCAGTGGAGATCTTTCTTCAAAGTCAAGAATGATGCCAAGTCTGAACACACAATCAAAATGATTGTGCAGTCACTGGTTTCAGTAAAACATCCTAATTAGTAAATTTTCAGTGATCTACAATGTAGAAAGAATCATTCATCAAGTTTGGTCCAAGGGAACCATTGGTTAACAGCATAAACACCAACTCCCACTGCAATAAACTCCAGATCAGCGCAAACTGACGCTGAATATGATCCTGATTTTTACATAGACCAATTGTTTTTGGCATGCTTATAGGAACTCGGTCACCCTTGTAACAATGTCTTTCAGACAAACCAACACTTTTATGTGTCAGAGCCAGTGTAGGTAGAGGTGAAATGGTACGTTCTTACCACAGTATGGTACGTGTTGTGGTACAACTTCTTCGGTTCGGTCAGTTTCGGCATATGAGATATGATCATAATGCAGAAAAGAAAAGAAATGCGTAGAAATTCATTGATTTTGACAAAATGTTTTTTAAACATTTAGAAAAGGCTTGAAAAGATTAATCCAATGACAGTACAATACATGAACTTTTAGTCTGCATTACAGTATACCGAACCAAAGGCAAAATACAGCAGTTCCACTAATACCACAGCATACCGTTTCACCCCCAAGTGTAGGTGTAAAATGGGCCACACAATGAACATAGGTTGACTGCCACAAACCAGCTGTTGCTAGCTCAATTGTCATGACGTGACCACAGTTCTGGAGTTATACTTTGAGAATACAAGATGTCAGCTGACAGTAAACATCAACTGATGTCTCTCATCCTCTGCTTCCATTTTGACCACCCAATCCCCCTAATGAAATTGACCACCCAAACATGGGTGTACGATATACCTGGAACGTAGGGCCAACAATTTACATGGTTCATACAGCAGCTTACACCATACTGACTTGGAATAAACAGAGAGGCTGACTTTGAGTGCTAGCGATTAGATGCCTGATTCTGAGGGTGTGGGTTCGAATCCTGGATGGTACTCAACTCAAAAACGTACTAGAATATGTACTTTCCTAAGAAAGCTTAATCCCAAATATAACATATGTTAAAAAGAGGCTGGTTCCTCAAGTCCAGCTCAGTAACAAGGGCACACTGTAAGTGGTTTGTTAGTTGTTTAATGCCACACTCAGCACTATTTCAGCTTCATGATGGTGATCTGTAAATAATCAAGTCTGGGCCTGACGATCCAGTGACCAACACCATGAGTACTGATGTACACAATCTGGATACGATGACATGAGTCAAAAAAGTCAGCAAGCCTGTTAGAGTCCTCATATGACAAAGCATGGGTTACTGAAGATCAATTCTAATCTGGATCTTCATGGTAACCGTTACTGTAACCATAGCTGCTGTAAACTGATAGTGATATGGACATGATGTCCCCACTGAACTTGGTTTAAAATGTACCTGCAGGGTTTGGGATCCTTGGTGTAGGGGAGTATGTGCTTGCAATCTCCTCGGCATCCGGAACATCAAGGGACTCATCATATGGTTGGTTTTGATGAATCTTGGCTGCCCGGTCCTAGAATATTACATGAACTATAAACAAATGGTCGGAAATCAACAGCATAACAGTGACCCTTCAGGCTCATACATTCAGTAATAACTTCAGTAAACACATCACCTTATGCACATTTCAAAGATTTTGTGGATCTATGTATGGCCTAAGTGTAAAAGATACAAAACTAGAAATGTAGGAAGCTGCAAAGTCTGCGATACATTATCTCTATATCAAACATGAAGTAGCTTATGAAGCTTTTCAGTCCTTAATCAGCTATAAAACAAAACATGTGGTACATTTTTGTGGTTATCACATGTTGTTTTTGATCAAGTGCAGCAATAAGTTCAAATGTATATCTATAATTAAAACTCCAGACTTGTCCAAAGATAACTTTGATGTATCTATTATTGATATAAAAAATATCATCTTAATAATGAATCATTAAACATGGTCGAAAGAATTTCGTAAAACTATATAGCATTGAAAAATCTGCTGCTGGAGGTTGACAAAACCATGAAAAATGTCCTGTGCCATATATCGACTCAAAAATTATTGAATGTGCAAGCATCTGTGCTGAAAACAAACGGAAATATCAGTACTACATTGGTTGCAGTTGACCAATGTTTACATTAGTAACATCACAAACTTCATAACATTTCCAAACGTCAAATGAAGATATTTACTCAAAGACATTAAATATGAATGGTAACATTTCCTGCAATTTAATTAATTTAATTCCCAAGAAAACAGAGCTTCATAAGCTATATATGTTCGCAAATACCATTTCCTCATCCGACAGATCCCCTTGGAACGCCATTTTGTGTTGAAAATTTTTTGACGGAATCATGGGTAAACTACATGCAGAGCTATCTACAATCGATAATATTTGTTTTCGATTTCAATTTGGCACTAATAAGATTGAAACTTTGATAAAACAAAAAGAAACAAAATGGGTTTTCAAATTATACCTAAAAGCCTAATGCGCAACTAAATTTAATTTCGAGTAGCTTTGAATTGTACTACTTTCCCACAAACACATTATTGACGCTGGATTTTGATTATATTTTAATAGCACATATCCTTTAAATTGCAGAGGGAATTTTTATTTATTATCTGCAACACATCGTTTGGACATACATGACTAACAGTTATGGAGGCGAATCACTGTGAATATATATCTAAATTTGCAAAATACAGCGGTAAGGCCTTGTACGAACCACCGTAAAATCTGCAAGAAAATTCTTCAGCATCAGCATCAGCATCGAGAAATAACAAAATGTTCGTATTTCTTTCTGTTTCTTGATAACTGCGCCCCAAATACATGTCCACAAAGTTTGCCTCTATTGTACTTCCCTTATAGAATCCCTTTCAGTGCGCGAGATCTAACGTAGTCATAGGCAACGTATAAAGTGTAAATATTATTCTTCCAAAATTCCACTGTGGACAGAGGAACCATAAAATATTTGTGGTTGGCTTATTCGTTAATAAAGTCATCATGTTACTTTTTCCCATGCGGATTTAAAGTAATTAGTTGATGATGAGTTATGTAAACAGTTGAATAAACAATGTCCCTTGTGTCTCTACATCTAACTAGGCATCCAGTTGTTAGTCTCTATTGTTAGAAAATATTTTGGTTACAATAAAATAAAATAATAGGTTTTTTTTATAGTGTCATATGTTATAAATGGCGAGACTGCAGAGTGCAGTATATAAAATACAAACACCAGCCTTCAAGAGGCCAAGATGACACCTTAGAAAAGAATGTTTGTAATATTTAAAATACGCTTAAGAATATGTAAGCATTGCTTAATGTATACATGCTTAGATACATACATAAGTATATTCATAAATACTACTTATACCTTGGAACAGCAGTAGGTAAACCATCCTAAATGTCTGATATTTGCATTCTTCTCCAGTCTGAAATTTATTCTTGAACAACACTGACATTGTCTACTAATGTAACTATGAACAAATTCAGGGTTGCACTCTCTCAGTGTTGACGTTTCTCACATCAGTTGCGTATTGAGACCGGAAGGTACACAAATGCTGAAAGAAATAAAATGTTGTGTATGCCACAAAGGATATGTGGAAGTATCAACTCCTCTTAGTGTCTTAGTGTACCTCTTAGTGTCTTAGTGTACCTCTTAGTGTCTTAGTGTACCTCTTAGTGTCTTAGTGAACCTCTTAGTGTCTTAGTGTACCTCTTAGTGTCTTAGTGAACCTCTTAGTGTCTTAGTGAACCTCTTAGTGTCTTAGTGTACCTCTTAGTGTCTTAGTGTACCTCTTAGTGTCTTAGTGAACCTCTTAGTGTCTTAGTGAACCTCTTAGTGTCTTAGTGTACCTCTTAGTGTCTTAGTGTACCTCTTAGTGTCTTAGTGTACCTCTTAGTGTCTTAGTGAACCTCTTAGTGTCTTAGTGTACCTCTTAGTGTCTTAGTGTACCTCTTAGTGTCTTAGTGAACCTCTTAGTGTCTTAGTGTACCTCTTAGTGTCTTAGTGAACCTCTTAGTGTCTTAGTGTACCTCTTAGTGTCTTAGTGAACCTCTTAGTGTCTTAGTGAACCTCTTAGTGTCTTAGTGTACCTCTTAGTGTCTTAGTGTACCTCTTAGTGTCTTAGTGAACCTCTTAGTGTCTTAGTGAACCCTAAATAATGCAACATGAGACTTCTGTAATTTGTATACACCTGTCCATCATGTCGCACTAGCTCAGAACACTTTCTATGCATGTCTCGTTATCATGTATCTAGACCAAGTGCTACGTAGTGTGATGGATAACATTGATGTAGAGTAATTCCTTGAGGGACGCCATCAGTCGAATTGTGTCGAAAAACTCGCTGGAAGTATCACTTGGGTGGATAGACAAGTACATCTTTCGGCTTAAATGTTTTCATGAATATTTGTACTCAGGCAACTAAACTTGGTTGTATTTTCTAATGTTCATATATGTACGACGTATCTAGGGTACTGTAGCATTTTCAGCATTCTCAGCCGGGTTTTATGCTGTATTTAAAGTGTTTATCACAAAGGTCCCCTGATTTCCATTGCTGTTATGTGCGTGTGCAAATCATAAATGTGAGAAAACACGTGGAGAAGATGAATTTTACATTTTTACGGTAAATATAAACAGCTTTTCTTGAATGAGAACAGTTGTTTAAGCATACGTTGATCCAGGGATGTTAACAGGGTTCATTGATGTGGGGCAACATTAAACGAACATGAGATTATTGTTTTTCTGTCCTTGTGTACATTTGTATAAATACACATTGATAATACTGAAACCGAGTCAATTCCATCACGAAATATTTGGAATATGAGACAGTTAGGTGATTATATCCGGATCCAACCGACGCCCGAAACAACAAACTCAAACTGTAATTCTTCGTACAACAGGTAGTATAAAGTGCCGACCAGCTGAGTTGTTAGGTATTAGAGAATATTATTATATGGTGCACAAGTGCACGATGATGTATTTTGTGGTAAGCGGATAATTTCCGCATGTCAGATATTGCCCAATGAGCAGATATAGCCGGAAAACGCTCTTGGAGATATCTAAGTCAAATTCCAGCCCGGAAGGATTTGACAAGTTCCGCGAGGGCAGTGAGCCGAGGGAGTTTATCGGGAGTAAGCAGACAACATCGGTGGATTCCGTTCACAACTCTAAATATCAACGTTTATCGCCCCAACCCCACAAGCGCCAGTGAGTTGTTTGTTAGATATAATAATGATATATTCTTTCATTCTGTAGTTGAGCTTAAAGAATGTGACTGATGCATTCTGCTTTGCCTGGAATACTGCGATGACATGTCAAGGTATCCATTTGTTATTGTTTTGGAAGTCAAAAGACAGCGGCTCGTCTCTGGCTGGTTACCGTTAAATATTGATGTTTCAGAATCTATAAGGTTCGCTTTCCGTTTCGATGGTGTGTTTACAATGACAAAGAGTTGTACTGTTCGACTGATCTTTCGCAATCATGTTTCACAACAACTGGATAGTTAGTTCAATATTAATTCCTGATAAGGTTTTCAATTACTTCCAGTTCGGAGGCATGTTAACAAGGTTAGAGTATGATGTAGAATTTACCAGAAATGTGTGTCAGATACACTTATTTACTGATTTATTTATTTCTGTGTAGTTATTCAGTTAATATGAGTGTTGTAATAGAATTTGTTTACAAAATGTTGACTAATTACTGCATGAGAGCCCCACATAAATAGTATATATCCAAAGCGAGCTGAATTCGACGTTCTGGTGATTTCGACGATTGCATTGCTAATGCTATATCGAGGATGTGTGCGTGCGATTGGAGTGCAAAAACAGTTTCATCGGTAGGGTGGATGCTCAGTTCCTGTCATGAAATGTTTTATTGACAATTTAAATGCAGAAGTTAAGTTATGTAAAGAGCAAATAAACATTAATATCATTTACGCAAGATTGCTAATACCACTTCAGATGCAAAATCAGTTGCCTGTTTAACAAAAAATTTCGAGGGAAATCCAGCAAGATCAGTCGCCTGCTGTTGATAATTTATGTATTAAACAGGAAGCTACGTGATCAAAACACTCCCTGGCTGTGCAGAGGTAAATTGTAGGAATCATCGTCAAAAACACATACAAAATACCCGGAAGTTGCAAGCGGGTACAAATTCGCTGACATGATGTCATCAATGCTATTTTTGTAGGAAACACATGTTATTTATGTGTGAAATAGATGAATATGTCTGTATCAATCAAGGTTAGCAAAAACAAAACTTTAAATGATATATAAGATAAAAATTACGTTTTTGTCTTACATCGTCGAAAACCCCTAACACCGGGATATAATATGTCATCATTGATGATCAGTTCATAATAACGTGGATGGCCTCCATGGTGTAGTGGTTAAAGTGTCGAGAGCGAAGGTTGCAGGTTTGATCCTGGCTGTGACATACCAAAAGATGTTAACTTAAAATATGGTGCTTGTTGATTCCTGCCTGGTGCTTGGCATTAATGGGTACAGCAAGGACTGGTAGGCTTGGAGTCAGTATAATGTGTCTGAGTTGGGTATTCATTCTTAACTGTTAAACGGTATCTCAGTGAACCAGTCTAAGTAAACTTAGTGTCACTGTTTTTCATTACACTGCACCACCGAGGCTTACAAACCCTAGTAGAAGGTCGTGTCAGGTAGCCTTTGAGTGTCATATGACTGTCCAATCAATAGCGAGATGGTTAAATAGATTTAACCAATCAGACAATGGATACTGCTTAGGGATCGGACGGACTTACAAAATATTCAGCTCACTAACTCAGATCTCTCCACAAACAAAAATCTGCATATAACACAGTTATTTGACCTGCAGTATATACGCTTTGGGGTTTCTGTTGACATGGTTACTATTAGCTAATATTTCCGTAAGATAACATCCTTAAATATTGCCCCAAACACTATTTTCAGCGACTATTTACTTACCGTTGTCATAGTTGTAATGTGTGCCATGTGCATCACCTGGAAGCGATCGTATGCTAAATAGCATTTGGAATGGTTCAGGTACGAACCTTTTTGAGATAAAAAGTTCAAAAGGTATGTGCGAATGTCCACTTTAACGATTTGGTAAACTGTGTTCTGATTGGTCAATCTCAAAGGTTACTGACCCGACCTCCCATAAGGTTTTGTTGGACTCAGTAGTGGAGTGAAAGGAAAAGTACTGACGCTAAGTTTACTTAGACTGCTCAATGAGCTAACATTATATAACTTATACATAAGTTTTGGTCAGTACAAGCACCACACATACACATGCATGCACATCATCACTTGAATATTTTTTTCTCAAGTACAACATTAAAGCCCGTTTCACCTCACTTGATAACAGCTGAACCCTTATGTAAACTATACATGCCATGTCTTCTTTATTGTCCTAACATGATGCTTACTTGCAAAGAAATGTTATTCTTTGTGTAGCATGAGATGTGACAACATGAAGGTTGGGGTGATGCACAGTTCAGCTATAGAAGCAGTTATGTGATGGTGATTCTGATTTATGATGTAGTCATACATGACCACAGTGAAATACTCATATATATACCCTTCAGTTCAAATAAAGTAGAGGATCTTCATTTTTTTTATGTATGATTAAATATATTTAGGAGATTTATCATAGTCAATCAATGTTGATATGATATTATTGAATGTTTTGAGAGTGCATCACCATTTGCACTTCCTTACAACCATAGTTATTGGAATGTAGTTGCTTTTGAAAGATGATTGGTGTATGGCATGTAATTTGCATGTGTACGAGTTTCATTTTAAAACAAATGACTAGAAACAAACACTAACAAATGTGTGATGCAAGCTGAGTGTCAAAATTAATGTTCTAAGTAATTTCTCGACCTTCTTGAAAAAAACATCAAAATCAAGCACATGGCCCCTTGCACGTGCTTGGGGCTATTGCGTTGTGTATGTGCATATAATGCTTTGTGCTTAGGTGTGTTAATAGAGGGAAATGGTGGTGCGTTCATAAGATGTCTGTCCTTGAAACATTTGTTAATGTTTACACTTCCTGTCCAAATTGAAAGTTCATTATCCGCAACTTTTTTGAAAACTATATATTGGATTCCAAATCAAATGTCCCTGCCTTTGGGAAAAAGCTCAAAATTTGATTTTGCAAAGCTTTGTTTTGCTAGATGTAGTAATTGGGATCATTTTAATTAAATTTGATAACTTTTACTGTCTTCTGCCTATGTTAAGCCTCTGGTGTCAATGAACCCCATAAATGGTAATAAATAAGTCGTGAATTAATTCACAATGAAAATATTAAACACTTACAAAAAAATACCACCTCAATAATTTAACTTTTAGGTTTTTGAACTAAAAAAGTTAACTTCAGCATTTGTATTGTCTGTGTATGGTGTATGAATTGTATGTTGAAAGCCAGGTTAAGGAGTAAGTCCAGTCAGAAAACATCCTACCGTGGAACCACAGGCATCATCATAAGAAATGTGTCATATGCACCTTCTTGTTTACTGTTACGTGCATACGAAGTAGCTGCTCTGTCTGCAATATCTGAAACTGTTGGATTATTTCATCAAACATGTGAAAAGAGATTCCCATTCCCTACCTTACACCTAACCTTATGTATTACCTATCAGGGTTTATATCAGAATGTATGAGGGCTCATATTTTTCATATGATGCCTTAGTGCAAAATATTATTTTCTCATGGTGATGTGACGTCATGAATAGTGCAACGACATCATGTTTCTTCTGTGACATTGCATTCTACATGTGTCAATGGCAAGCAGCCGGCCTATGTTTGAAAGTTGATTTGGGGTTATTTTCCTCAATTTGATGTTTTCGGTATTAAACACAATATATATTGTGCCTATGTCATACTGTGTTTATGGCACTTGGGCCTAAACATCAGTATGTCCCTTGCTCTCGCTTGGGAAATACCTACCGTATATTACCATGTATAATATGTCAATCCCATAGATAAGCCAACCCCTGAACTTGACCCTAAAATCGGGTTCAAAATGGTATGTTTCATGCATAAGCTGACACCCCGCATCAGGCATCTGCCATTTACAGTCTCGGACATAAAACGTAAGTGTTGTCGCCGTTAACCCACACCACAAGACATCTCACAGTTACAGTCTTGGATGTAAAACGTAAGTAGGGTCACGGTCAACCCACACCACAAGACATCTGCCAGTTACAGTCTCGAATGTGAAACGTAAGTATGGTCACGGTTAACCCACACCACAAGACATCTGCCAGTTACAGTTTTGGATGTAAAACAGAAGTATTGTCGCGGTTAACCCACACAAGTGGCATCTCAGGTTTTATCGCCTTGATGTTTAATGCTAAAAAATGTGCATGAAACACAATACATTCACTAAAGTCCGTAATGTGCATAATCACTATATATGTGGTGATGTGAACGTTCAGAACAGTATGATTTTACCCCAAACTTTCGTCTGAATCTATAAGTTTACAAGGACAATATCTGTTGCTGTTATTTGATTGGCTGCCTTTGGTCACATGTTTGATTTTGACCATTCACGATCCTTATAGCAGACTGTGGCAAATAAATGTGATTAGAAACTAGTTTTTATCCAATAAGATTGCTTCTTTCAAATCAGAATATACTCTTGTTGGCAAGGTTGATGCTCAGAACTTTCGAACGATACCTGTCATCAAACGAATCACCTCATATGTTTTTCATACGGAGCTTCGAAAACAGAGGTATTTGCCCCCTGTTGTATCCCATTACCGAGCGGAAAGCTGATAGTGAGGAAAAGACGACCATAGATATTATTTGAGAAATCTCTTAATAATGATTTTCTGATTACGCAAAAATGAAAATATAAAAGGATTAAGGGATATTTAGTGAGATCGCATCGTGGCTTTCAGCTGGGGGATATAATGACATGTTACAAATGAATGCCCATAATCCAGTAATTGCCCGCTTTTTGAAAGTGCTTGTGCAAGCAACAAAACAATAGGAATTGGGCCCCCTGTTAACAGTTCTTGTGTATCGCTTGTTTGCTTGTGTATGTTATTGGCATTATAAAACAACAGGAAGCAATCACCTTACGTTAAGTGACAGGAAACAGCTGATTGGACTGGCACATCATTTTGTAAATGGTGACCAGACAGGATTACAACTTTTTTTTTAATGAATCTTTTGTCTAAATAGCTAGGTACTGAACTTAATAATGACTCAGGGCAAAATAATTTGAAATAATGAAAACTGTATACTTTGATTTGTATTTTATTGATCAAAGTGGATGTAATTGTCATAAACTTCCTAGCAGGTGTACCGCTAACCTGTAAGATCGTCCTGACAGGGCACTGACAGCGAGAAAAATACTTTCATGAAATTGTCTCTCGTAGATAGGATGACCCCCTTCTACAGACAGCTTTTTTGGTCCTCAAAATTCGGCTTATACACGTAATATATGGTAACTTTAGACACTTGTGTTGTAAACATAGTATTATATAGGCACTCCTATAATGTATTCTATTTATTGTCATTGGAAGTTTGACCAAATGAGTACCAGTTCATAGTCATATGAGTTGAATGGGCAAGAGTTAAGGGTAACATATATCCCAACCTGAACACAACTGCTTGTAAAGATCAAAGAGGCAAATTAGTCCTGTGGAATGAGAGCTGCAGTCACAGTCTGGGCTAATAGCACTGCAGTAACCAGAACCTGGAGAATGATTGTTTCCATGTAAACCTCTGGCTCTTCGTTTTGGAGTGAGTCATTTGGCAAGACATTTTTACACTCAAGACTACACTTGACATAAACCAATGTTTTTGATTGCTTCTGTGACTCATAATCTTTACTAGACAGTTTCATAAAAAAATAACCCACAACTCGATTATTTTGTGACTTTGTCAGTCAAATTCATTGGTACTTTCTTTAATGTTTCATTCAATACAATAAATTGAATAATGTGTGTTCCACTATGTTGTTGTCAATGAAGTAAAGTCATCTCTAAAAATCCATCACGTTAGCTGTGACTGGTTTTAATTATTGAGAAACTTTGTTTCCAATTTGGGACATTTGACCAAGTTTTGCATCAACTGTGACATACATGACAAGCGACCTGAAATGAGTGAAAGAATCCTGAATCATGCCACACCCATTGCAGGTTTATGGATTAATTCTTTAAATTCTTCATATTGATGGTCCTCTTTATGATAGGCCTGAAATGTTGCCAAAGTGACTTTAAATGCTCTCTCCCTCCTTCCCTCTCTGACTCTTACTCACTCACTTCCCTCCTTCTGTCCCTGTCACTCACTCACTCACTCACTCACTCACTCACTCACTCACTCACTCACTCACTCACTCACTCACTCACTCACTCACTCACTCATGCTGTGTCATATACCCTAGCTGGAGTTCATATCCATTATAATGTAATGGGTGTGACATTCCTATAGATAAAGCACTCTCTGACTTCCTTCACCAAGTATATTTCATGGAGTGAAACAAAAATGTAAAATTTTGTGGATATTTATGTAGCAGTGATTGATATGATGCATGACTGAGTGGCTATTGTGTTGTATAGTGTGTGTACTGATGCAATGACTGATTGTATATTAGAGTTGTGACGATTAATCGATACGCAAGTTATCACGATTCAAGAGCTACATGATACGATACATCGATACGATTGTCGTGTATCGATTCAACACGATACTTACATACTTACAGTCTACAAAAACACTGTCTCCCCTTCTATTTAGATTTTGCTGGAAAATATTGCCATGGACATGCTCCGACTAAGATAATTTTCACAAATTTATTTTGTTATCTGTGCAAAAAAGCCAGTTGTGCCAATGTTGATCCCTGCTGTTCCATTTTTGGGGAAAACACTTCTTTACTGACACATGCTAAACATTTTTATTAAAATGTCTTTCATGATGACATGTTTTATTTTTCTTGGGAGAAGAATACCTTCCCTGAAATGATAACATGATAGCACATTATTTCCAGTACTTTTATTTTTCTGTATACAAGGACAAAATATCGTGATACGTATCGTATGTATCGGACTACCAGTATCGTGATATGTATCGTATCATGGCATTGGTGTATCGTCTCAACTCTACTCTATTGTATATTATCATTATTGTAGAAAAGTGGTATCAGGCATGTTTAATTCAAATTGTTTAAACATCCTTAGACCTGTAAATAACCATACATGATCATGGTTCAACACATTTATAAATAATATGAAGTCAGGTAAGTACGATCATGGATAGAATAAGTTTCTTAAGATCTGAAATAAAATCTTTAACTATAGGGACTATTGAAGAACAGTGTATGCCACATTTCCATTGCTTTTGCACACGAAAACAGGTAATATGTTTGACTGATCAGGCAGAAAACATGTCTTCCTCAGTAGCCAGAGAGGTAAGCCTGCTGAATGGGACATAGGTGGCCCAGCTGTTTAGGTTGTCTAGGGCTACTGCCTTGTGTATCAGAAAGGTATGAGCCTAGGCTTCAATCTTGGTTTGCCATAGTTATGTTTCTAGGCTTGTCACCGCCATAATGATAATGCCCATAGGGGTGGTGGGATGCATAGGCGTTAGAGTGTTGGCTTGTCATGCTGAAGACAAGGGGTTTGATTTCCTCATGGGTACAATGTGTTAAGCCCATTTCTGGTGTCCCCCGCCATGATGTTGCTGGAGTAATACTAAAAGTGGTTTAAAACCAAACTTACTCAATCCATATGCCCAGATGCATCACTACAGACCTGCATCACTACAGGTTTTTTTCCATACCATTATATGACAACTGGTTATTGCTTAAACAGTTAAAGGGACGGTAGGGTAGCCATGCCGTTAAAGTGTTTGCTTGTCATACCGAAGACCTGGCTTCGCTTCCCTACATGGGTACAATTTTGAATGGTATAATTTTTCTGGAATATTGCTGAAAGCAGTGTAAAACCAAACTCACTTACTATTGTTTAAAGCACCACTAAACGGAACTCATATTCTCTTAAGTTACAAGATGATCCCAGGTATTTTATATGTGGAATGCAGTATTATATAGTGGCTCTTGGTCTGTTCTCGAAAGAATACTATTAACTGAATTAATACGCTCCGTACTTAGCAATTTAATGAAAGGGTGATGAGATTTGATACTGATGTCACTTCCCTACGTTAAATACATCACCTGACATACAACAATCATAGCACTACAGGTGCATGATGGAACATATTCCTAGGTATTTGTCATGGTAGAAGGGAGATTCTGGAAAACTGCAGTGACCAACTAAAGTACAGTGGGAAATAGAAAAAAACAATAGCTGCCGTAAAAAAAGATAATATGGAGTCACTGTCACCATAAAAATGATAAAAAGGTAGGAGGGGTCTGTCTCAGGACAGGTGAAGCAGACGATGGTTGGGGTTGGGCTGGGTGATAGAGATATCAGCTACAATTTGATAATTACTTGTTTCAGTGGCATATTTAGAAGTTGGAAGTCGGATAGAACAAGTTTTTATGGATGACAACTTTAAATTAAATTAAATTAAAGAGCACAATATTTCGATACAGGTTCTTGTTTTGTTTTCAAGGACGAGGACTATTTAAGGTATATGCAGCTTCTTTGTTTTGTATTAGCAATGTTTTATACATTAGTATTCATGTTGAAATGTCGCTAAAATGAAATAATGAAGTTGTATATCCATGAAATAGTCCTCATCCTTTAGTTCCTATTTCTCAGTGATGACATGATGTTCATGGATTTATTCACCACCATCTGCTGCAGGATGGCCTCGGTGATGACGTGATGTTCATGGATTTATTCACCACCATCTGCTGCAGGATGGCCTCAGGTTTAGCTAGCTGTCACATGATCTTCCTCACACGGAACACTAGGTTATTACTGTTCATGAAAAACATGGTCATTTAGTACACATGGTTTATCCATGTTAACATCAAGCTGCATGTAACATATGTCGTATTTGGGATTATACTTTCATAGTAAAGTACAGGTTCTAGTACTTGTTTGGTTGAGTCCCATCTTAGATTAGAACCCATAACCTCAGAGTCAAGCACTGAATCGCCAACATACAAAGTCAGCTGCCTAACCTGCTTGGCCACCATGACTTCTGACTGAGGGTGCAGGTTCGAATCCCAGATAGGACCAAAGAAGTAATAGAATTTGTACTTTACTAAGAAAGTTTGACAACTTTCTAATTGGCATTGTGTATTCATCAAGCTGTCAGTACTTTAAAACTGAGCTGTCTTTTATTGTTCAACACTGGTCTCCGGGTTTGAGTTTGAATCTCATGTTTTACCTTACGGTCAAGTGAAACTATACAGGTTGAGTCATGATTGATGTTGATATCAGGTTATCTAGAATCACCTGAGGTAGCCTCATTGTTCAACACAAGTCTGCTGGTTCAAGTTTAGTATTATTCCGCAAGGTCAAGTAAAATTATGTAAATGCTGATCAGGTGGTCTAGTGTTTGTTTGGGGATGAACAAAATAATCTATATTTGTGGCGACAGTTTGACTCTGAATTCTTATCAAAATCATCAATGCATACAACCCCACAGCAGTTACCCCCCTGCCTGGTTTTTCATCGAACTGTACATGCTCACTTGTATGAAAGTTAATTAAATATTTGCAAACCCTTTTTCGGTCTTCAGGTTTGTTGAATATCAAATTGAAAGTTAATTCTCTTCACCCAAGTTGACATGGTCCTGACCATGAGTGGTTTATGTCAATACCTTCAGATGATTGTGAAATATACTGTGTGTTAACAAATCTGATCAAACAAGACCTCCACTGGAGGTGGAGCTGGTAGTGCTTGTAACATGACATTACCAGGGACGATGGTCTTATGTCAGGGTGTCTTGTCAAGCATGTTGTTTGTCTAGGTAATCAGTTTTATGTGATCGATTGAGTGAACTGATTGTCAGTTTAGACCATCCCCAACACATGGTGAACAGTGTCATGTTACAGTAGATCGTATTCAGAAGGAATATAGGGCAGGGTCTTACTTACATCAACTTAGAACAAGCTGCCTCATGTTATAACTTGTTAGTTGTTTAAGGTCAGCCATATTTTTGTGGTCTGTAAATAAATTAGTAATCAAGTCGCTGCTACTCAACCCGGTGACTGAGATCGTGAGCATCAGTTGATACAGTTACTGAGTTAGGATGTGAGGACATGCATTGACCAGTCATTTTGCTGGGACAAAAACAAACTATTTTACAAAAACGCCCCAAGAAACAAAAGTGGTCAGCAAGTTATGAGCAGAGTGGGTCAGTTCTGTGAACACTAACCATTGTGTTAAGTCTTCATGGACTGACAATCTACTGTACTAGCAGGACCAAGATACAAGTTCGGTCTACAAAGTTATGGCGATACATTGCCTTTTGTAATAATGATCACACATCTGTCAGCTCACGTCAAGGCATATTTTGGTTCACCTGGGTGGTAATCATTTGTAATCTGCATCATATCTGCTTCAGGGGTTAAGTTGTTCAGTTGTTGAAGCTCATCACAGGCATCAGTTTGGTCAGTATGTGTGTTTGAGTACCATTTGTGTTGTTGGAATGGAGTGTGATCACTCTCTCACTCACTCACTCACTCATTCACTTTCTGACTGACTCGTGAAACAAAATATCATCAGAGAATGAAGTTTGGAACAGATTTTGGTGAAGCAATATTATTAATAACCAAAGCAAACTTGTCATGAAGTTTTGAACTGGAGTACAAAATGTATTTTGTAACATTTACTGTTGATTGTTTATTGTTTGATATGTATACCATATTACAGTTTTCAGCAGTTTTAAGAGAGACAATTGTTATTTTTGGATGTGTATTATGACAATCCTGTGCAGTGTGTACATCCTGAAACATTCACTCATTCACCCAGCATTGTATTATTAGTATGAGCAGCAGTGTGTCCACTCATGATGCTGGCTGTGTATTATGCATTGTAAGGGTTACACTGACAGTGTCTGTAGAGCACTAGCTGTAGAGATTGTCTACCTGATTTGGTAGACACGGCTGTAACATGTTGTCAGTATGGATTTTCAGCTTGTCAGTCATAACTTTGATATCACTCAGGGACTGTTACCTGTTACCCACAGTTCAGGGGTTCAAAATTTTTTTTAAAAGCCACTTCAAGAAAGTAACTTGCCCTGACTAATTTTCCACTTGCCCTGATTTTTATGACATAATTGTGATGATATTGTGAAAGAATAAATCAACATGGTATTTGATGTTATTGTTTACTGTTTGGACGTCTTTTTTCTCTCTTTACAGGTAATAATTGGCACTGTTTTTATACAGAACAGTCTCTGACTCTCATATTGTTGAAACGTAATTTAAATCAATACCAGTATGATTACTCTAAGGCTTTATGCATCTCTGGACTGGTGGCGGACTTGAAACAGTGTGGATATGGCAAAGATATGCCTGCTTGCTCGTGAAGACCATGCCCCTTGACATGTCTTGTACCTTTACAACCTGTCGTCCACTCTTTGATTGCTGACCTGGGGTCGAAGTCTTTGAGGGACTTGGGCCCATGTGTCATAATTGTCAGGATATTGTTGAGGTTATCTTGACTGAGAACTGATCTGTGAGAGGATTTGACAAGATTCATAGATGAGAACAGCCTCTCACAAATTGCGGTGCAGGGGCTGATTGTAAACATAAGTTCAACAATTTTCAAGAAAACCTTGAAACACTGGGGTCTACTAAACAGCAGGTTTGAGTAGCAATCATACACTGTTTTTTTACAGTTCTTTAAGTATCCTTTAAGAGAGGTGAACTCTTCTTTGATTCTTGTCTTCTCCTCATCTGTGAATAGTGGATGGTAATGTTCAAGTAAGGCATCTATCTTCTCACACCCATACACTGAAAGACTGCACCTATCAGTGGGCCACTCTGTGTAGTCTAGTACTTTGAAGTATTTCAGTGGAGCTTGACTGAAACATTCAAACCTTTTGTCAATATATTTCACAATTCCATCAATGAGTGAATTGAAGAACATGTCCTGTTTGAAGTTTACATGTTTTGATTGTCCAATCAGTTAAATCACACCATCAAAAGTACCATCTTGGGGTGAGTAGAGATCCATGAAGGCTTTCAGGTTTTCTCCTGTTTCTGGCTGTATCTTTAGTTGGGTAAGTTTCAACATAACACCTTCAATTTCCTGGGACACTGTAGTGACAAGAAGGTCCTCCTTTTGGAACACAAGAGATACTTCAGTGAGTAAAGGGAGCACATCCAACAGAATAAACAAAGTCTTAATGAAAGTCACAGTTTTTATTTTTGCAAGCCAGCCCTTTGCTTTAGAGCTCTGTTCAGTTCGCCCAGTAGCAACAGTTTCAAAGTGTTGTATCACTGAATGAAGACTTGTGATCAGAGCCCTTACAGCTCTCTCTTTCCTAGCCAACCATCTCACATTTTTCACATCACTCAAATGAACCAAATCTGTTTCAAAGATCTGAGAAATAGTTTTAAGTTCTCTTCTCATTTTGGGGCTATTATGGTAGAATTTAAATATCTGTTTCAATACCTCTTCAAAATTTTTCAATGGCAACAGGCCCTTTACTACATCCAACACTGACAATTCCAGCTTGTGTGCTACACAATGAACAGGTACAACGTAAGGAGCTTCTCGTGTGATCTTTCCTGCAACTCCAGAACGGTTACCCATCATAACAGATGCACCATCAAAGTTTGCAGACACTAGTTTGGGCCCCTCACAGTCAATATCAATGCAATATCTCATGAACTGTTGTACCCAGTGTCTTCAAATTTGGTTTCAGGATACATTTGTGAATTACGCAGACACCAGTCGATTTGGGTGACTTTGACCTTATTCTCAAGGTACTCCCAACTCTTTGACCACTTCAAGCTCTTGCTAACACAATATCTGATGAACTGTTGTACCCAGTGTCTTCAAATTTGGTGACAGCCTACATTGGGGAGACATCAGTCAGTTTATTTTCAACATTTCAAACCTATGTTAACACAATATTCCATAAAGCATTGCAACCAGTGTCCTCAATTTTGTTGACAGCTTACATTGGTGATCATTTCATGCATCTTGTCTGTCAGTAAAAAGAAGTGAATGTGTTATGAATATCTCATTCTTCTTTAGCGGCACGGGACATTGCCATGTTAGTGGCAAACACTTGTTATATCTGTGGAAGTGAGTTAAGATACACAATATACTCTTGATCAAGACAGTGTATGTCTCCCAGTCTATGGACAGGTGGAAACATACGCAGCGTGCTACATGCTCCACATTTATATGCTAGTCAGTGCAACATATGTTTGTCACCTGTATCATGACACGCTTAGCATGTATTTTTATACTTATAATTTGCATTGTGTTATGTGTTCCAACTAATGATGCTTGATCCAGGCCACATCCCTGCATACAAATGTTGTGGTACTGAATGAGTAATTGTAACCATGGTTACATATGTCAGGAATGATGCTTGATCCAGGCCACATCCCTGCATACAAATGTTGTGGTACTGAATGAGTAATTGTTACCATGGTTACATATGTGAGGAATGATGCTTGATCCAGGCCACATCCCTGCATACAAATGTTGTGGTACTGAATGAGTGATTGTTACCATGGTTACATATGTGAGGAATGATGCTTGATCCAGGGCACATCCCTGCATGCAAATGTTGTGGTACTGAATGAGTAATTGTTACCATGGTTACATATGTGAGGAATGATGCTTGATCCAGGCCACATCCCTGCATACAAATGTTGTGGTACTGAATGAGTAATTGTTACCATGGTTACATATGTGAGGAATGATGCTTGATCCAGGCCACATCCCTGCATGCAAATGTTGTGGTACTGAATGAGTGATTGTTACCATGGTTACATATGTGAGGAATGATGCTTGATCCAGGCCACATCCCTGCATGCAAATGTTGTGGTACTGAATGAGTGATTGTTACCATGGTTACATATGTGAGGAATGATGCTTGATCCAGGCCACATCCCTGCATGCAAATGTTGTGGTACTGAATGAGTGATTGTTACCATGGTTACATATGTGAGGAATGATGCTTGATCCAGGCCACATCCCCGCATGCAAATGTTGTGGTACTGAATGAGTAATTGTAACCATGGTTACATATGTCAGGAATGATGCTTGATCCAGGCCACATCCCTGCATGCAAATGTTGTGGTACTGAATGAGTAATTGTTACCATGGTTACATATGTGAGGAATGATGCTTGATCCAGGCCACATCCCTGCATGCAAATGTTGTGGTACTGAATGAGTGATTGTTACCATGGTTACATATGTGAGGAATGATGCTTGATCCAGGCCACATCCCCGCATGCAAATGTTGTGGTACTGAATGAGTAATTGTAACCATGGTTACATATGTCAGGAATGATGCTTGATCCAGGCCACATCCCTGCATACAAATGTTGTGGTACTGAATGAGTGATTGTTACCATGGTTACATATGTGAGAAAGTGGAGACAAGAGGGTAGTATGCCCCGGAGCTTACTATACATGTATATTTCATCCAGTGAACAAAAATAGGCATGAAAATAGAAAATTTTCTAAAATGAATTTTGTTTGTTATTATCCAGTTTACCTGTAGTCAACCTGTAGTCATATCTCGTGGTTTGTTGTTTTGACAGTTGGAGAGAGTATCGTTTGAAGGTGTGTTTGATGACAAAAATCCACTGTCACATGCCAAACACCACCAGCACCACCACCACAACCACCACCACCAACAACAACATATGAACAATAATACAAGAAAAATATCAGAACATTTCCTAATCCTAATCCTTTCTGGGGCACATAGGTGAGTATGCCATTGTATGGTCCTCCCTGAAAGGGAAGATTGTTCCGCTCTCCAATGGGAGCAGTGCCGAGCTTGCGCTGAAGGACAGGATGTCACAAGAGGGGCAATGTGCACTTTGTTCCACATGTGGCCAGTCTCATCCACACAACAGACTCCTGTTTTAAGTAGGCATTAATGACCCCGACAAGATAAGGCGTTGTGTAATTGTCCGTGATCATGGTTCTGATATTGCCTCTTGTACACATCAGTATCATCCCTGTAGTCAGTCAGCGATTGTGACCTGCTGCAGTACATGAAGCATACTTCATTAGTGAGTTCATCAGTCTAAATTAAGGCGTCATCAGTTGCATCTGAAACAAAACTGAATTTGATGCTGGGTAAGTTGCACGTAATTGCATAGCTTCTGTGACCAGAGACTTCCAGAGACAAATATTACTATCTCAGTGGAATGTCAACATCACTGGAGTTTTGAGAGTCATTTTTGAGTGTGGTGGCTTGTTTTGGGAATTGAAAAAAAGCATTATCAATTATAATTTAAAAATATGCAGTTTTAATGTAATCACTGATTTTAAGGGGTTTTCCCCAAGGTTTATTCTAATTAATGTTTTTTTGAGAATAATACTGTCATGCAATGAAATGCGCACATTCAAGAAAGACACTGGAAATTTAATTATGCAATAAAATTGGTTACAATTTTACAGTGTGCATTGCTTTATGCTGTTGAGGGCATGTTTGTTCATGAATATTTGTCAGATTTAATGGTTAGTTTACTTGATTCAAGTGTGTTAGTACTGTTACACAAAAACAACAAAATTCCAAGAAATAAAAAATATGTTTATTTGAAATGGATGAATTTTAATTTTTATCCTTCTTTCGATTGCTTTTAAATTATTTTCAATCAAAGGAACACTACTAGTAGTGACATTCATGAAGTGATGACGTCTTGCAGCAGTTGGGAGAAAGTGGTCTTGTGGAATGTTGTCGCTAACCAGCATGTTGCTGGGAAGCTGATTCCTATTTATGTCAGTTCCATGCCGTGCAGATAGCGCAAACTTTATAGATTTCTACAACATAAGATCATTTTGAGATAGTTTCAAGCCAACTTGCGGATGTATCTTTGAATGTCAAACAGTCCTTGCAGCAAATGTTGTATTCTCTGATAATGATACACAACAGTTCTGTTATGACACATCTAAACAGTTTTTCAAACACCTTGTTCACATCATGCCTTTAAACTGCAAGCCTCCATTATAACATTGTGGCTGACAAATCATTAAGTATCAGCATAGTTCAATATTTATTTGCAGAATGATTTTCAGATATCACCACAATGTGATCTATATCACGCTTGAAGTAGTATATCTTTCTGTTCTATTTGGAAACCAACTATCTGTCAGTGAATTGAAATACCCAAGGTTGCTGTTTATGCAGGTGATCTACAATACATCGTCACCTGAGGTTATCTAGCCTTCTCTGTATGGGACACCGTGCAGGGCTTGTCTTTGTTCTTCTGTCTGTGGACCTATACTGATTAATGATTTACATTATACAACTGTTTTGTCTTGGCACTGGCTCCAGTCTCTAGTGAAACTGCAGGCTCTTGACATGAAGCTGAACTACTCTTTGTTGTGTTGCCATGGGGACAGCTGTAGTTGTTGCTGTGGAGACCAACCACAGTAATGGGGTTGCCATAGATAAGGATTTAATCACCTCATGTGGTGTTGCCATGAAAATTCACAATGGGCAGAATAATAATAAGGAAACGTATTAAAGTAATGGAGTCATGTTATTTTGTCAGCAACAGTGTTGAAACTGATATGATCCCTAACCTCTTCCTTCACATGCTCACCTCTACTTAGACAATGACATGTTGAAATTCAAAACTGAATAATATTTTATGAACATGATTTCAGGGCTAATGTTATATTAGTCTCCTGCAGCTTACCATAAAGCTGCAGTAACATTAGATTAAGCTAGTCCACTTTCACTGGGATGGATATGATTCTGAACTTATTACATGATGTGATCTATAACTTGATATGAGTAGTCATATCATTATATCATTTGCAGGTGTGTTCATGCATATTAATTGTGTCGTGATCTGTATTCACTGTATAGTAGACAACTATGCTGACTGTAAGAGGCGACTAATGGGATTGGGGGGTCAGACTTGCTGATTTGGTTGCCATGTCATCGGTCCCAACTGCGCAGGTCAATGCTCACGATGTTGTTGATCACTAAATTGTCTGATCTAGACTCGATTAGTTACTGACCGCCACTGACGCTGCCATATAGCTTGAATGTTGATGAGTGCGTAAAGCAAAACTCACTCACTCACTGTTCAGTAGTTGTCATAGAATGGAAAAATAAAGCATAAAATCTGTAGTTTGTAATGGTTGGTCAGTGAAGTTACCCATGCACTCTAGTCTCATCTCAGACACTGTATTTAACATAACACAAGGTTTAACATTAAATTGATTTCATCAACTGTCATTATAATTGAATATAGAGAGAAAAACATTGGCAACTAGATACATTCCAGTCTGCATGACGTGGATGTGAAAAGTAAAAATCTAGGGCTATTTTGTATACATGAGTAATGAGTTTATTTATAAGTCCACCAATCAAATAATAGTGAGGTAATATTTAGGAGATAAACATACTGTGTTGGAAAATCAGAGGTATATAATGAAATTATGATAGCTCCAAATCTGATTTAAAACCTGAAGGCGTAGCGTGAGGTTTTAAATACAAAATTTAGAAGTCATGGTAGAATTAGTCATAAACTACTGTATATAGTCACAAGACTTCAAATGCGACTAACAGGATTGGGTGGTCGTTGACTTGCTTGAAACATAGGTCAGTGATCAGGCTGTTAATGACGGTATTGTTTTGTCCAGACTTAACTACATCCAAAATATAGCTGAAGTATTCAGCTTTGTGCAGCGTTAAACTACAATCAAACAGGAATCCAACTAAAGCACATATCCCTTTGTATCTGATTGACAGCATTTTTTCATCCATGTTGTTCACACTTGAACGGGGAGGGGGGTAGTGGGGTAGCCTACTGGTTAAAGCGTTTGCTCATCATGCTGAAGACCCAGGTTCGATTCCCTACTTGGGTACATTGTGTGAAGCCCATTTCTGGTGTCCTCTGCTGTGATATTGCTGGAATATTGCTAAAAGTGGTGTAAATCCGTGCTCACAAGCTCGCTCAAAAGCCTAACTCTAAATAGGTTGACGTGAAGCAGTTTACGATGAAGAAAATCACAGTCAGGAAGTCTCATGGAGTTGCTGGTTCTGTTTTTGTTGATTGTTTAATTTAATAATTTATTAATAAGGTGGTTGTGTCATCTTCAGGAAGGTGGCTGTGTTATTCTGTAATTGTGTGGTATACATGCCATGCCAGACTGTAGTGGATGATGGTATCGAGTAGTGCAGCATATGGCTTTCAGAGTTACATCAATACCGTGCAAACTCATGTGATAAATAGGTCAGGAAAAAAGTGAATGTCATTTTTGGTTTGTAATTACATAATCTATCATCTGTTATCATCAGGAAACAACTATGTCAATGGTTATGCAAGATCTACTGGGAATTACAATCAATGATTAATGCTTTGCAAACTGTGTCTGCAAATTATGACCACTTAGCAAATGCTTAGTGAGGCCACACAAGTACATGTGTTTCAGGTGACATGTATCTCTAGAACTGTATGTAGGTTATTTATTTTACTAAAAATAACATAGAAATTTGCAATATTTAACACAGCCTGCATAGGGTTTGATGTTAGTTGTTTGATCTTGATTTATTGGTCAAAACAGCTGTAAGGATAATGTTTGTAAATTACAGCTGTTTCCAGATGTTAAAAACATTAGGGTTTCAAGCAATTGAGCAGCCTGGTCACCTGAAATACGGGAATTCATTCTGGACCATTTCAAAGTATGATAGTTTAATTCTGGCATATTGATTGAGTGGTGTCAGATAATGTGAATCAGACAAGTCAAGCTGAGAACAGATTAGGCAACACTAATAAAATATGTATTTTCAGTCTATCAGAGATTAGGAATGGCAGGGACCATTGGCCATTTTGCACATCAGAATAGAAAATGACCCGTAGAATTTTGAAGTTTGCTGTTGTTGCAAGAGATTTTCGATCATAAAACTTGAGCAAATGGAATTACCCACATTATTTAAATACTGATGTATTACAACTGAAAGCAGATACATTGTACCTATCCATACCTACTGGTTCCTAACTATCCATACCTAACTGTATTCTTTCAAAGTTGTTTTGGTAGGTGGGGTAGTCTTGTGGTTAAAGCGTTTTGTTTGTCACACCGAAAGGCCAGGTTCGATTCCCACATGGGTACAATGTGGGAAGCCCTTTTTTGGTATCCCCCATTATGATATTGCTGAAATAGTGCTTGAATATTGCTGAAAGTAGCATAAAAACCATGCTCACTCACTCACATTTGCTAAAGGTCCTACGCTTTCCTGAAGAAAAGAATCTTCAGAGATTAGGGACAGAATGATTACAATGGTTGCTGTCAATGGATGGACTTGACTCTCAGTCTGAATAACCAACCAGAAAACCCCACTCGCTCGCTCACTCACTCATTATCAATACCAGGTAAAATCTTATGCAACGTATTTATCACTGAGGATGTGAACAAATTTGCTATGTTGTTGGTCTGGGCCCTGTTTCACAAAACTCTCATAAGCCTAAGATGTCGTAACTTTTCTCATAGCTCTTGTACCTGGCATACTGTAACATAGGAGGTGCAAATGCTACGAGAAAAGTTACGAGATCTTATGCTTACGAGAGTTTTGTGAAACGGGGCCCTGCTGTGTGAAATGAGCTGAAATTTTGTCCGTTATTTAACCAATATGGTTGTATGGATGGTGTTTGTTTTGAGCTGGACTTACCATCAGGGTTGTTTTATGCTTCACTGGCACTTAAGACTTCAATATGCATATGACACAATGGGAATTTTCATCCAACTCAAGCTAGACGCATCATTAGTTGATGTCATTTGTGCAACTTGTGTCAACTGAATGAGAAATCATGAGCACTAAACTCATCAGCTGCCTGTATGAGTTGTTGAAGATCAGGAACTGTTCTGTGAATATGCCACTAGGACACATGATAATCAAATCGATGAATACCTGTTTCCAGACTGGTGAACATAGGAAAATCAGTTGTGGCAACGGAACAATTATCTTTTTGTTCGCCAGTATTTCTGTACGAGGAGTTTAATAATCCTCGATTAAATGAAAACATAAGTAAAATATTGTCATGAACTAGAGCTTGTCAATCTTCTCTGTCAGTGAATTATTGATTTTCCTTGTATTGTTGATAATTGATCAAATATTCAAAGGTTTCTATGTACTGTGGGACAGTTGATGTATGGCAGTGTTTTGTACAGGACCAACCATGAAACACCTAAAGATCTAGACAAAACGATTGTAGTATTTCTTCAAACATTGCCAGTGTTTTTCAGTGTTCATTCTGAAACAAGATAATGAAGTTCCTACACAGACTTTGTGAATGTTAATAACATACGTGCACTGACACAGTTCTTGATTCAAGAATTTCTGAGAAAACATTGTCTTATGAAGTGAAAATATGTATGCAGATATTTTAATCAACTAACAGAAGTATGTCTTTCAGATGTTGAGATTCAGCAATATTCAAAGTCAATGTATTGTGAGCGATTTGAAGTATCATATTGATGAATCGTTACGGCACTTATGTCCACCTGTGTACTGTGTTCTTAACCTGACTTACAAAAGGGGACCCAGTCAAAAGATTTTACACATATGTTTGTGAGGGTCCTGTGAAGTATTGAAATGGTGCTGTACATTCACATGATGACTTCAGAGCCTGGAATGAATCAGTGACTAGGACAGTGGTCATAAGTGATGGGTGAAATAACTAAGAGTTTACTCCATTTCATTATATTACTTTTTGTTTCTCTATGAACGTTTCTTTAGTAAAATATACTCAATTCAGAGACTAGTTGTTAGTCTACATATGCAGATTTCTGCCTTCTACAAAGCCCTGCATCTATGTAGAGTGACCAGTACTTTACCTATCTCACCCCAGGTAAACCACTTTGTAGATGGCTTTCAGCGCAGGATGGCTGACTGTAAGGGGTGACTGTAAGGTTGGTCTGATGGGAGAATGTCGTCATACTCTGTCAGCAGCAAACCAGTGCCAAGGTTCACACTATATTCTGGGAGTAGCCTACACTAGCATTGCATGAGCTGATGGAAAATAGACCCATGGCATTATTTCATGGCAAAGTGCCGCATCTATTCATGGATGATAGTGAAACCTATTGTGTATGAACCCTTGACATATTGATTATGCAAGTCCTATCACTTAGGTTTCTCTGCAGATATGACATATGTACACCTATACACATTTGACTTTATGCAAATCGACACACTCTATGCATATTTTCCTCTGAAGCTGAAAAACCTCTTGCGCTTACAATATCCCGCATACTCAAATTTATTCAAGAAGCTCTGATCCAATTTTCTATATGGCCACTTTGACATCATGTTTCAAACCAAAGCTTGAAATTTGTCAGTTGGTGGAAAACGTATTCGCAGCAGGTTGTCAACCAAGCTTTTTTCAGATCAGATTGAAATGTGATTACTTGGCAAAATATGGTACTTAAACACTGGACATTTGTCCGACAGTATTTAATGAACTTAATACTGTACTGGATGGAAGGTCAATGAAAATCATTGGTAATTTTTGTGTCAAATTATTTTCGGTAAACACGACTAGGGCAGCGTTTGAATCTCTGTAGTTTGGTTTTGTTTGTTTATAAAAGCAAACTTCATTCAAATCAACTCCATTCGTGTAGAACTGCACAAACACTAAAATCTCAGTTGCCCAAATTATCTTGCACATATAAAGATGAAGAGTACGGAGAATACTACACAAGGTCTCATTACATACAATTTATACAATATGAGTGTCCTTCACATGGTATCTGACCGAGCGAAAGTGGGTTTCACATAATTTGTATGTAATGAGACCCAGTGTGCTATTTCATTTATTACTCAAGTCTAAATGCATTAAATTAACAAAATAGGTTATTTTTGTTATTTTTATGGTTTCAAACCGAAACCGGTTTCATAAAGAGGTGTACTGTAGAACACTTTTAGTATGACATCAGACTGTAATGACGTCACTATGTCTGCCCCTTTGGTAACTGACGTCATGATGCATCATTGCCTCGAAAAGCCTCAAACAGTAAACTACTCAGTGTAGCACCCCATTCCTTTGTTAGCAGTTGCATCATTCAGCTAACATCACTGGTGGAAACATTGCGTTTATGTTTTTCGACAGATATAATGCCTCAGTCTGACTCACAATTAAACAGTGGCATGGCAACTTTCGCAATGTTGACATTCCCACAATGCATATTGGTTGTAGAATGAATGAATTCATGTGTTTGTTGTGAACGGATATGTAGTTCTGTCACAACGTGATGTAAGTAAGAGGTCATCGGGTATCCAATCAAATCATTACACAGGTCAACCTGATACAACACTCATGTGACGTACTAGATTAGCATGCACCTACCCATATGCTGACCACTTGGGTAATAAATTGCTTTACGTCACTGTTTTCAGGGACACTACAAATGGACATATAACATCCATGTTGGGACTTGAACTCCTAAAAATGAACACTTTCTCCGCGAAGCTATACCTTGGAGCACCCTTTGCAATTAGAGGCCACTAATGAGGGATCTGGATGGGTTGTTGGAGTAGCCTAGAGGTTAAAGCGTCTGCTCTTTATGCTGAATTCCCAGGTTCAGTTTCCCCACATGGGTACATTTTGTGAAGCCTATTTCTGGTGTCCCCAGTTAAGATTGCTGGAATATTGCTAAAAGCATTATAAAACCTTGCTCATCCATTCACTGCTATCTGGATGCTTCTCGAATAAGGAAACCAAAATATTGTGGACTTGTTACAGTGTGTTTTTCATGATAACACAGTCATGTCAGTTTATTGGTTTAAAGGCAGTATTAGAATGGCCAGTGAATTCGTGGCAGGCATGTGGAATTGTCAACATGGTGTAAGTGTAGGGGAGATACATGTAGGTGTTTGCACATGGTGGACTTACATAAACAGCACAGCATGTGTCATGTGGCTACATATCCAGCAGCACCCAATGTTGGATGCCAGCCAGGCCATGAGGGATGAAGATATATTCCAGAAACCAGATTAGAGATCTGAATCCAAGTTCCAGTCACTGTGAAGCTGATGATGTTGTGATGACTCAGAACATACCTGTAATGACTGATTTATCATTGGAAGTCCTTTCCTAATTACACAGACAAGTAGAACTGTTATACCTCTGATAGTGCAGGTGTACACAAAAGACATAATGAGAAAACAGTTTCCCAATGTGGCGATAACAGGGTTCTGCTGAACTAATCAGTTTGGCTGCATTATTTATGTTCTAATTGCATCCACATCACCAGTGCTTCAGATATTTGTATAACAGTATGAGCACTGTACTGGTCAGGAACAGAGTTGAAGGAAAACCAAGTTCTTGAAAGTCCGCTTCTTTATTGCCATGAGTGCACCGTTTGATGTAGATACTACGAGGTTGACTATCCATAGAACATGGTTTTCCTTCATCTTCACAACTTGTAATATGCCACTCAAGGAAGTATAGGGAATGACATCCTCCAGACATGATTGTGAGTAATACAGGTTATATTTTGGATTATATTGTGTATTGTAGTGCTGGTGATGAGATGCCTCACGTAAGAGTTCTGGGACAGCCCTTCAAGAAGTAAGAGAATCTGTACATCATTGTGAAAGTGTAATCCCGAACATAACATACGTTACAACTGACCACTTTTTAAATGGCATCCATGCCAATTTACACTAGTCTTGTCTGAGTTTTACACATGTCCATGATCCAGATTTACAGTTGTCATTTTTTCGATTTTGTGGAAGTTGTGGTTGGTGAGTCATTTCGATATCTGATCTGATTAGGTGCCTTTTGCTGAGAATGTGGTTTTGAATCTTTGATGCGCCTCAACCCACATAAACATTTTAGAATCTTTGCTTGACCAAGAGAGTGTAATCCAAAATATAAAATTTGTAACATTTTACCAGTTTCTAAGTGTCTTCATAGTTTTTAGGGGAGGTGGGGTGATCTAGTGGTTAAATTTATCTTAAACTTTGCTTGTCACACCGAAGACCCGGATCTGATGCCCCACATACATATAATTTTTTAATCTTAACGACTCATATCTTTTGGCAATGGGAGATGTGCAAATTTATACTTGTCAGAGGGGTATTTAGAGTGAATGGTCTAGACTACCAGCTGTCAGACTTATTGTTTTGTGATGTCAGAGGCTGAGTGGCTTATATGGCTGACTTTTTTGTGTTACTGATTAGGTGCCTTTCTCTGAAAATGTGGGTTCTAATTTCACATGGGACTCAAATCCAAATCAAAGTACCATGACTGCTCCTAAGTAGACTGACAAGCACTGGTGTGATCATGATTCAAAGGACTTGTGTGTTGAAATTATGTCACCTGTCTAACAGAAACATAACAGATGCAGGAAAATTTCAGTTTGTTATTATTAAAGAAATTCATTTACTGATGTCCTGAACATATATGTTCACATTGAAGTGGAAGGTATTTCCAGATACAAAAAAGAAAAGTTGTTAAAAAGCAAAGAAACATGTTAACCAGACATTGCTGAGGTATGGTAGCAGTTGTGATATTGGTTTGTTTGACTGGCAGTTTAGAAGTTGATGGATAATAGAAAAGTATAATACTTTACGGATGACAACTTCTTTATTTCTATGATGCGACCTTTTGATATAGTTTCTTATACCATTTTCTGCTGAAATGCAATAAATGAACTACTGTTATCACAAACAACTAGTGGTCTGTTTGAATTGGTTGTAACAATCGCTGGCTTAAGCAGTCTATTCCAAAACCTTCTGAGATGACTGAGCCTAAACATGGCCCCAAGCATCAGTTTCAGCAGGATTTAGTGGAATTATGTGTAGGAGTATTAGCTAAGATTATTTCATAGAATATTGCTAGGCTGGGACTTGGATGGGTTGCTAAAGTCAGAGACTGGCCTGGTGTTGCTTGCAAGGTTGATAAACATGGGTTTGATTCCTTTTCCTGATGACTAAATGAAGGATTGAATGTTATTGTTGGTGAGCCCCGCAATGACATTTTAGCACCACTCAGTGGAGTATGCAGATCACTGGATTGTCTGGTCATGCCGTTTTTGGTTTTACAAGCGTGTGTCATATAGCTGGAATGGGTTGGAATAGCATTAATGTTTAAATCATTGTTTGTTATGCTGAAGATTTTGTTTGATTCACTATTGTACAATACAAGAATACTATTTGTGTTGCTGAGATTTTCCTGGAACATTGCTATAGTGGCTTACTTACTCACTCATAACTGGAATATAGGCGATTGTGGGATTGAGCGTCAAACACCTGATTTGCCACATGCCCCTTGCTGTAATAATCACCTTAAGTGTGGGGCTTCACTCCTATTGTTTGTCATACAGCATGTGAGTGATAAATTTAAACAAGAACAAACATACATCCTTTGTGCAAAATGGACTGGCCTACTAGCTAAAGCACTTGAGGTTAGTTTAATCTCTAGCACAAAGAATGCCACAGTCTTTGGTAATGAAACATTTAAAACAATGATAGTTAAGAAATAACGTTGAAATTAGATGAATGTACAGGGGTTCAAAATTCCCATCTCTCGACAGTTAGGACAAGTCAGTTTTCATTTTGGGCAATCAGTTAATGTTATCTTACTTGTCTGTGGGCTACAAGATAATTCCTGCTGTCAGTTTCAAACAACAAATGAACTTGGATTTCATGCCGTGTCTGCTCAAGTGTAATGGTTAACTATGACCACAAAGTGGTGTTATTTTCTTTGCTATTTATCACTTGTCAGTAAGTAGTCCACTAAACGTTAACATCAAATACCATGTTGATTTATCCTTCAGTGTTAACGAATGGTGTTTCACAGTAACAGGACACTGGGTCCTGTAAGTTTCAGATGTCTGTCTGACCCACTGAAAATTCTCAGGACTCACAGAATAAAATTAAACACACATTTCAGATTCAACATTTCTCATCATTGACTTAAATTGAAATTATTATCATTATATAATGACAAACATTATAAACATAAATTTAGAAACAGTGAACAAGTGTCACATGCCACAAATAACAACTTGACACAAAGTTATTGTGATATATTCAGTCAGACACTGGGGCCAGCAGGTTGGGGACCTCTGTCTGACCGTTGGCAAATCTACCGGATTTGTCAGAGGGTCAGACACTATTCGTGAACACTGATCCTTTCATGATTACAACATTATGATTATGTCATAAACTTCAAGGCAAGTTGAAAATGAGGACAAGTTACATTTTTTTTAAGAAAACATTTTGAACCCCTGACACAATACCCCAGGAGGAAAGTACAAGACCTGGGGCTTGCTATCCAGTACCAGGAGGACCGAAAGGTCAGACTCTGGGTCAGAAGAGCATCATCCCTGGCATTGTTGCCAGAAGGTGATGTAAAAGATGCCTTTGTTGACGCCATCGACTGTATGCCAGAAGTAGACAACGCCAAGAGATTTAATGACATTCGAACAGCTTGGGTTGATGATGATGCGATATTCCCCCATCCCTGAGTTCTGTGGAATCACCACTGCAATATTGGGCCTTGAATGAACAATAATCTTGAAGGCTTCCACTACCATCTGAACAAGACCCTGCCACTGTGAACATAATCCAAACATCTATCGTTTTGTTGAGCAGTTTGAGACGTCTGAATCTGCCAAGATGTGCCAAATCAACTTCGATGCTGCCATCCAGAGACAAAAGCAAGTGTATCTTGAGAAGGAAAACAGACTTGTCTGATTGTAGGACTAACTTGAAGCAGGCCAGAAAAACTCAATTTCTTGATGCTGTTGACAACCTCTACCCATTTGGCCATTAATTGTGAAACTTCGAATTTAAGTTATTTCAGTTATTGAGGTTATTCATATAAAGAAAAATACTTTATTGATACTGTGTACGTATACAGATTATGTATGTATACTGTGCTCAAGATCAGATTTATGCATGTATGCCGTGCTGCAGACACATTATGTAAGTTCACTGATGTCAAGCTGTAGTTTTGTTTCTTGGATTATTCCACTTTATTTTTACAAAGGTATTATGAAGGTAGTTGCTGGTGCAGTCAACCATTCCATATGTTGTTTTAACCTGTATGACTAGTGAGGCGTATGACTAATGGGATGAGACCTTTGCCGCATGCCCATTGCTATGATAATGAGTTTGGGGTTTAAACAAACTCACTCACTCAAATTAAAGCATATTGATTGTCTATATGTACTTCCATGGATATTGCCATGGAGGTGATCTAACTTGCTCACCATGATCAGAGACCTGTGTTATGGCTTTATGTGAGTTGAATCATAACTGGTATTTGGTAAATAGATATTATAGGTAAATGTGTTCAGTTAATTTAGACTTTTATTATTTGATGCCATTATCAGTTCGTTATTTTATTCATGCCCTGTCACCTGTATTGAACCAGGACCAGTTGTTTGAGTAATGCTGCCATTTATGCAGACATAATTGGGTTGTTATTTTCTTCTTGAAAATGTTTTTGTGATTTTATGGATCTGCCAAACCTACATGTTATGTAGTGTCTGACATGCATTTAATGTATTGAAAGACTGTCAAGAACTCTTATTACATTCTTTTTGTGTTCATATTTTCTGGGAGCGAATGATTGACGCTCACATTAACTCCAGTAATCTTCTCTATAGATTTACATGTCGAAATGTAATTATTGTGGGTATTTGAAATTCTTTTATTTTTTGTTTACATTCCTCTAAAGGCCAGTAGAAACTGCACTGAATCTAGACATTTCTAATAACAGACCGAATTTGTGTTTACCCTGAACAGAAGAATGTTATTAGTCACCATTAAATGTGTCTTGAAAAAAAATCAAGGTTGGGAAAATGCACCCTGCAAAACATATTTCCCCATTCTTGATTTTTCTTGGGTTTTGTGTACATGATAAATAGACACCTTTGAATGGCTTTTTGCAATAAATGGCTTGTCATCACAAAATATTTAGGTTATTTCATCTTGATGTTGATTACTATAGACATGTATGTCTATTTAGCCCTGCAGATAACTTTATTGAATTCTGATTGGTTATATTGAAGCATCGATAATCGTGATACTTTATTGGATGATAAGTATATCAGTACTTTTTTCATGACCTTTGAAATTGTAAATTTTCACTAGAAAATGACGATTATGTCAAAATTTACACTGATATGAAAATATACAAGATAGTGTGTCATGATGTGCATCAAATCGTATCATATCTTTCCAAGATATCGTGATACATTCCGTATCTTGAATTTTCTGTATTGTCACACCTTTAATGCTAAAGGGCTGATTGCTTCAAAATTTTAGATTTGATGTATACAATTAGGAGTATAAACAAAGTAACAAAATTGTTGCTATAATTTTATTTTGTGTCAATAAAGATTGTGTTTTTGTGTCCAAAAGATAAAATGTTTCTGTATTTTACTTGTCATTTAACAAAACCGATCATCATTATCATAACCTAAGCCTCCCGAGTTATCTCCCTTTATGACCATTCAGGAAAAATCTTGGTAAGAGGTTTTGCACCTCAGTCTTCTGGAAGTTGAATGTTGTTGTTAAAAGATGAGCTACATTACAGGTCTTAAGGATAATAAATTCGACGTGCAGTGTTGTGAAATGATGTGCAGGACTGTAAGACCCCTTCAAGACACTACGTTACTAACAGTATTATACAGGACCTTCACATCCATACATGCACACCAACATGTGAATAAGTCATAATTTTCATACATTGCCCATTTCCTTTCGGAGTCATCGAACATTGTTGGGAATATTGTGGGGAATATTGTTTATAACTGCACCCTTTGCAACATTAGGTGGTTGTTTGTGAGAAAAAGACTAAATGGCTCTGATGGTCAGGTTCAATGACCTGGGTTTAATATGGTGTCCCTTGCCGTGATCTTGCTGCAACGTTGGTAAAAGTGGCATAAGACCAATGCTCAATACCACAATACCTGGGAAAATCTTATCCAGCTTACAGATCACAGTTATGTGAACAAGATTGCTGTATGGCCAGTAGGTTGCATGAAGTGAGCTAAACTTTTCTCCTGAACTCACTCTGTACATGTCAGAAATATCTGACATGCTGAAGGAGGGGTAAAACCAGACTGATCTCACCAATCCTACTGTACCCTGAGCTTGTCTAAGTCATCACCAATGAGGTAAACGTCTGCCTTGAACAGCTCGTCTGCCCCATGTCAAGCTGTAGATGGCAGCAACCTTCCAGAGTTACATTCTCCATGTAAGAGCCAGGTCTACAGATCAAGTGTAATAGAGGATCTGTAGCTTGATTTAGAGCCATACACATAATGGGGACTTTGTCCTCACAGGGTCAGTTGGGTAGCCTAGTGGTTGAATCATCCGCTTGTCATGCTGAAGACCAGGCTTGATTCCCTACATGGCTACTATGTGTGAAGTCAGGTTCTGTTGTCCCTGTTGCTGGAATATTGCTAAAAGTGATTTAAAAACAATACTCACTCAATTATTGAACCCAGTTACCTTATTTGACCAAGTACCTTGTACCCTGCCCATCACCTTCTTGCAGCTGCATAAAAGATACTAGATCATTTGCAGTTGATGAAATGATGTTTTTATGAAAATGAAAACAATATATTTGCCAGTTTTTTTAAGTCTAAGTTATTGCCTCATAATGTTTCTAAGTTTGTCATTTGCTATACCTGTGCTAGTGTTAACTAATACAAACAGTGTTTTCTCTCTGATTCTACACACAAAAGTCCAGCATGCTGTATAACACGTTAGGTATTTCTCCACAAATTGGTGACATTTTTATTAAAACACACTCCTACAAGTTTCTGTTTGCTGAGCTTACCTGCCCGATGGAGGTATTTCTGAACATTGGCTTTGTGTTTGTGGTGGAACATTGTGGGCACTTTATGCATTCTTCAACTAACCTGTGTATTTATTGTTCCTGTGGCCAGCATCTGAACGAGGGAAATATGCTATGTCGGAGTTTTAGGACAATGCGATAACTTAAGTTTTCATGGTTGTCTTTCATGGGATGCCTGTCTCAGAATGACTACAGCTTACGCTGTATAGCTCACGCTAAGGGAGTATTCATTGTTTTTGAAGTCCTGGAATTCTGTATAAAACTGAAGAGCGATGAGGTTAATGTGTAGGGCAAACAAACTAGTTAGAGCTCCCCTCTGTGCGTAGCCATGCTTTGTTGGATGGCAGCAAACATGAGCAGAGTGTTATGTGTGAACGTTGTGGAAGTTACACATGTTGCTTTCATGTTGTATTCCTCATACTTGTCCATGGCGCCACCACCCACTTAATGACCTTGTCCCCACCCTCAATCACCACTACCCCGAGGCCCTGATCCCAACCTCATCCCTCACCCACAGACCCTGATCCCTACCTCAGCACCCCCCCCCCCCCCCCCCCGCACACACACACACAGATCCTGACAACTACTTCAGATCTCACCCACAGACCCTGATCCTTTCTTCAAACCCCACCCCCACTCCTACTCCATCCCCTTCCCTACCCACAGACCCTGTCCCCAACCTCAGTCACCACTCCCCCTAGACCCCGATCCCTACTTCAACCCTGACACCCACAGACCCTGATCCCTACCTCAACCTCTACCCCAAACCCATCACCACAGTTGCACAATTAATGCCTTCTCACCTTAACCACCATCCCTCACCTCAGCCTCAAGTCCCCAAACCTGATTCCAACCCTAACTACCTGTGTAACAAAACGCCACATCCCCACCTCAAAGACCTGTTGGATTCCAGTGATTACAATGTGTGAAACCCATTTCTGGTGTCCCCTGCCATGATATTGCTGGAATGTTGCTAAAACTGGTGTAAAACCATACTTGCACACACCCACTCCACTTGAAGTGCAAAGCAAAACATGTACATCTATTTGCCAAAAATATGTATTTTGACAAACATCATTCTTAGTAGCATTTAGTGTTGATATTAGGCCAATATGGAGTGAGGTGACCATATGTACAAGGAAAGACAAGGTGAGGTGAACTAGGCCCTCTGGAAGTAGCAAATTATGAAATATTGATTTTAGGACGTGTTTAGATGTCTAAAAATATAGACATCTTTTGAAATCTTCTTTGCTGGCTTTAGTCTTGAAGACGAGTCACAAATTGCTTTGCCCTTTTAAACCTGAGAACAGTATGCCTGTCATTGTTAGTATGAATACAGTAAATCTTTCAAGGTATTTTTTTATATTAAATGCATAGATGCATATATCTATTACCCCTTTTCCTGGTGCATGAATCCCATTTGAACAATGTTGTCTAGGGAACTAGGTGATGTGTAGAACAATGTTGCTTGTTGCTTGAACACACACTGTTGGGATACTGTGATTCTCAACATCACAGCACCACTGCTGTACATTCACACATTCTGGGCCTCACATGCAAACCTTGTGTTTTGTTACAGCTTTTGGCTCTTGTGTAGATGTTAGTTTCCCTGAAATGGTTTTGGATGGTTCAGAGTAAAGACATTTTAAACCATGTATGGCATTGTGGCCATGAGATGGCTGGATCTGACACTGAAACTCAGTTGCAACACGATAATATTTCCTTCATTATGTTAGTACCATTGTGCGAAATGGTTTCAAATTTTGACAGCCAATTGGGCATGTTCTTGCCAAAGATTACGAAAAATAGGTGACAGTAAGATATGTTCAGTATGATATGGTTGGATAAAGACATGTGAGTATAACCTTCTGGTGCCTAACAGAGAGCTGGGTTATCTGGGGTAATAAGAATCACATTCTGATTCAGTGCCGCGGGCAATCACTTGGTGTTTGGAGACTGCATTATAGAACATTACAACACTGACATTATTATCACTAAATGCTAATATGATGAGCATTTTTATTTGGCCATAGTCTTCATGCTTTTAAGGTGCATTATAACTTTACAAGTTGGAGTGAGTGATCTATTTATGAAGAGACCCCATGAAGCTTCACAAGCAGGTTGGGCCAGTGACTGTGACCATTTATTGACCTGACTGTATTTTTACTGGCTATGGGACAGTGGACAGTGGCCATTTCCCAGACTGGTTAATATATAGACAGTAAATATGGTTGACCAGTGGATCAGGATGATCTCACTTACATTCTGATGAAGTACTGTGCAATATTTAGTATAGAGAAGCATTCTGTTCTTGCCTTGTCAACCTTGTGCACATCAGCCTGACAGTCCTTAAACAACAACACTTGTATGCACGAACCATGTCAGCTGTAGTCACGCTTTGAATTTGTATAGTGGAGTGTATAATCCATAGAACGTTTATATTTGCTTGTATTGTATAATCAAGTACCTTAATGGGATTTTAACATACTTGACATTGCCCTTTGTTCTTGCAGCGGTATGTATGTCTCTACAGCTCTAATCCTGCTGAAGTACCGATATTCTTCCTGAGTGTAGTACATACTGTAAAGCTTGAAATCATTGGAAGAGTGATTTCAATGCAACAACTACAGGAAATCTTTGCTTCCATTAATAAATCTTCACAATTATCTTTAAAAAGAATGACATCACCTAGGATAAAGGAAATGCTGTGGTCAAGGTTGCTGTGTTGAACTGAGGCGTCACTTAGTACTCCAGCAAGTCACTACAGCCACAGTGTCTTGGTTTGGGGCAGCTTCATCAAAAGGCACAGGGCTTGCCTCATGACAGTTAACCTTCTCTTACACAGATACCTGTACTTTTATCCGAGATAATTACATATTGTTAACTTACTTCACACAAGAATAGTCCCATCTGAATTGGGATAAATGGCAACAAAGGACATGATTATGTAGCAGGCGTGAAATTTCCGAGCCCCATGATTCAAACTGCATTTGAAAGTTTGTCAGAACAAGTTACTTTCTTAAAGTCACTTGCCCTGTATCAAGTGTCTTCGTACAATAAAATTGAACCTCTGAAGTGTGACCAGTGTATATAGATGTGTTGTTGCTTGGCCCTATGTATTGTTGTACCTCCAGTAGTGTTGGACTGGTTAATTTAAATAATCATTGGTGGCAATGACTAAATAATTACGCAATTTGATCATATTTTCATATAATCGAAAATAAACAATTTTGAAACACTTGTTTGCATTGACAATATTTTTCACAAGGTTGGTTTCATTAGCACCAAGATTGATCCAAGTCATGATTGAACTTATCCTAAAGAATCCAGGGTCCCTTTCTTCAAAGTGATCATAGCACTACGACAGTCTTAAGAATGCAAGTTATGATATCTCTAGTGCTGCGATTGCTGTGGGGAACGGGGCCCGAGACTAATATACTAGTCATCCTTTGAATTATGTGAAATTCGCAAGTGCTTTCTATGCAACTGCTAAAAACTCCGAAAGAACATGTTTTCATGCATTAACAAATAAAACGTAGCCAGGAAAATTTGATAAATGATGCTAACCAATTATATTTGATGACTGATTGGTTGTAGTTAACCAATCATCAGTTCTGATGTTTTAACCAATTCCCAACACTAACCCTCACACAAGTGGCAGACATAATAAACTTTTTCCATGAAGTACTACTGTGAAGACATCTTTATTATTCATGCCAGGTTCTAATTTCTCCTATACAATTGCATTACTGCTGACATGTAATTCCGGAGAGTCTATCACATCAAAGGTTGCTGAGTATATGTGGTGTATTTAATTATTAGCGACTGTTTGTAGATGCTGAAACAACACTTAGCTTGGGAACATGTCGCCATTTAGATGTGTGAGTGAGTATGGTTTTATGCTGCTTTTAGCAATATTCAAGATATCTGTGGGGATAGCACAAATGGGTTTCCCACATACTGCATAGGTGGGGAGTCAAACCTTCTGCATGATGAGCAGGTGCTTTAACCATAGGGCTGCCCACTGCTCTGTGATGCTTTTAAGATCATGGATATGTTTGATCAGAAGTCCATGACAATCGGGCAGTGGGAAAGTTGATCGCATACAAGTGTCAGTGCTATTGAATGAGAGAGCTTCAAAAGCCTGTTAGTTCATGAAAGTGTGAAATTGCCCCAGCCAGTTGTGTTACCTGTTGAAGGTGTACTTGTGGAGGTGAATAACTTGTGATATGTGGATGCACTGACACGACTTCATGTTTTGTCGAACTCTAGTTGTAAATTGTCTTTGGTAGAGTTCGTTGACTTCCTGGTAGACAACTTTGGGCAGATAAGAATTAAGTGGTCTTAGAATGGCTGTGTGTTCAAGTTGACGCAGGTAGGGGTTGGAGGTACCTGTAAATTAAGTATAATGGCTGTGCATTTGGTGTTGAAATGGTAGCCAGAATAGCTCTGTGGTAACCCACCTTCTAAGTTTCCATATTACATATACTTGTGTGAATTATGCAGCAGGATTAGCCCTCAGTGATATAGATTATTGTGACAGATGACCCATACAGTTAGAATCATTCTTGCTTAATCATCCATGTTTCTAACAGTAGCTCCTGGAATGTTTCTCATCTGAGCTTCTATCATATCATGCATGCAACCTTGCAAATACTGCCTCTGTGAGTTGCTACTGATGGAATGATAGCTGCTTACTGTAGCTTGACTTATCTTGAGATTGTAAATTACTACAAGCCCTGCCTGGTTGGCAAATAGTTCCCTTACCTCTATACCAAAAGATAACAGCTTGCTATTGGATTTCTTAAAATGGCTGTTAACAGTAAATCTCCAGCAGCCAGCTATGAAACAAAGGTTGCATGATGTTTACAAGTAGTAAAATATTGTTTGTTGTTAAGCGCAAGTATTGAAGTTATGTGTTAACAGTCTGTAAAGAATTAAGTCAATACCAGACAATCCAGTGGTCAAAAACATGAGCATCAGTCTATACAGTTGGGATACAATTAAGGTCAAGTGAGAACAGCTATTGTCTATTTGTTTTCAAACTTTTGTAACTTTTTTACATTGGCAGACTGAAACATGTCAGCAGGATAAGTTTAATGTGTTCCAAGGTTGTGCTAGTTGTGCTAGTATTAAACCCAGGATGCATGAAGCCTATCCCTATGATGAACTGCTGCTACTACTGCTGTGTGTTGAGCTGGAGAACCAGGACATCTGATGTAGAGTTGTAACTGTATGACTGGCGTCAAGTGACAGCAGGAACCTCACTACAGCACTTGTGTTCAAGGCAGATTGTGTTCAAGGGAGATTGTGTTCAAGCCACAATAGAATAGTATTCATTTCATGTCCAACACTGGAAAATAGTGGAAAACGAGCCAGTTAGTTTGGCAATTTTATATTCATTTTGTAAGTCCTCAGTATTTGTCACACAGTGTTTGTCTGATGTTACGTGATATTTAAAATGTTTTCCTTATTGACCCAACTTTGGAGAAATTGTTGCCCCAACAGCTGTTTTCCTGATGGTCTTACACACATGTCGCCCGGCAGTATGCTAGGTGTCTGTTTCTCTTGTGATTATGATCACACGACTCATCAGGAAAAAATTACACATTGCATGTCAAGGAGCTGATTTGGCCCTAACTGAGTGTTAATCTCAACATTGAAGGCAAATGTCACATTTCACGCTGATAATTCTGTCCTGAGGGATATAATATGTTCATAGATAAATTAATGGTTAATAAATGGAGTGACTGATAGGTTCACTGAATTTATTCTTGATGAAATTGAAGTTGAAGTTAAAGTTGGAAACATGACTTGCTAAATTGTGTGAAAATCAGATCATCTTGACGTCAGTAAATGAATGAAAGAGTGAGAATGAATGAATGAATGAATGAATTTAGTGTTATTTGTTTATGATTAATATTTCTATATTTTATGACAGCATTACTGCATTTCATAAACTACTTTATTGTGTTGTCACAAGTGATTAAAATATTGTTTGAAAGTGAGAATTTCCAATTTGATCCTTTGTCAGGTTCAGTTCCTGAGCAGGCTCTTTGTCAGTCATCCACTGAGGGACAGACGAGTTAATAGTGTTGTTTGTTTTCAAACTCTCCATGTACTGCATGAGTATGCAGTATGTTTTTGAAGGTGATGTTGAGTGAGTAGGGACAACACATTAAAGACAAAACTAATGTTACTTGGTAGCCACGTATGATGTTTGGTATTGCTAAACACCTTTTGTGTTATGTTCTTTTGTTGGCTATGTTATGGGAACCAGCAGTTCGGATGATTGTTGTGGAGGTGTTTCGCAATGCTGACAGCCCCACCCACTGCAAGAAAATAATACAGGTCTGGTGAACTGTGAGGCAACTTGTACCATGATTGCAGTTTAAGTATGTGTGATTGAACGTAGGTTTTAGCAGAGTTGAAGCTTGTAATTGTAAGTAAGGCACGTTTCTGTTGTCGCCCACCTTGATTTTGCTTGAATATTGCTGGAATATTGGTAAAAGCACCATAAAACTAACACTCGCTCACAGAACTTGTGATTGCATGTTGCAGGTTTGTTTACTTAAGCCTAAATCTATCAATGATACATGTGTAAGGTAGGCCTCTTTATGTAGGTGAAAACTGTTGAGATTGGTGTGTGTGTGACAATGAGTTAGATATGATATTGTGTTCAGTGTCACTGTGCAGGGTATGATTTCCCTATTTACAACCTGCACCAGTGCATGATATGTGGTGCAAGTTAACTTCAGCAACAGCAGGTTCAGTGTAGGTAACAATACATCCTCCAACATCTTGTCGCTGTCATTGTGTGTTTTAATTGGGAAGTAAGTGACTGGAAGTAATGTGTTTCTCTCTGCTTGACTTGTTTCAGTACATGCAGTTGTGAACTCATAAATCAATAATGTAGAGGAAATAATGTAATTGAGATTTATGAATATAGGTTATGCAGAATTGAAACAGAATCATTCATCATTTATCACCATGGTGTCAAGTTCACTTGAATGTGTCTGATACCAAACGTTTGTTATGAAAATTGCTAATCAAGTATTTTTGTCACTTTTTAAAACCAGTGACATTATTTTACGTTGCAACCAAAATGTTAAAGGTGCAGCTGAACTTTTAAGTCAGGGTGCACTGAGTGCAGGTATAGTAAAATAATTAAAACCACACCCTGTGATTTTTTCTTAGTGATGAAATTTTTGTTTCATTAACAACCAACTTACTTGATGTTGTGATGCTCAGTAAATGATAGATGGTGCAGAGATAGACTAACGATAATGATTTAAGTGGAATACCTACAAAAACTGGGGCGATGGGGTAGCCTAGGGGTTAAAGCATTCATTTGTTCAGCCGAAGACCTCAGCTTGATACCCTGCATGGTTGCTATATATGAATCCAGTTTCTGGTTTCTCCTGCTACAATATTACTGGAATATTGCTAAAAGCAGTGTCACACCATACTCACTTACACCAGACCCGCACAGCTGGAATGTCACGGCCCAGTCTTGCATGGGGCAGTACTACATACATAGGACCAGCAGCCTACTTACAATCCTGGCTAGAGTTGTAACACAGTAAACCGTGATGGCTAAAACAAAGTCCAGGGGACCACTAATTCTACTTAGTTTCACATTAGTTGTTTACAGACATTTCAGTAAACTATTCGGCAAGAGGCCAGGGATTGTTGTTGTGTCTGTCTGCTCGTTGCAAGCATGTTATAAACATAGTTGAGTTGAACACGATGTACAGGTGTGTGATGACATAGCGTGCAGTATGCCTGTTGATTATTCATGCATCAAGGTTGGACACTTTATGGATGATAACTTCCGGAACGTATTATGGCTACAGCTGAAGCATGTACAAGCCAGCTATTCCCAATGTGAAAGGGAACTTTTCATCCATACAGTATCCTCACTTTGTGGATGGTGGGGTAGCCTAGTGATTAAAGCGTTGTCTCATCACGCTGAAGACCCGCGTTTAAATCCCCACATTGGTACGATGTGTGAAGCCATATCCAGTATTCCCCACTGTAATGTTGCTGGATTATGGCTGAAAGCGGTGTAAAACCAAACTCAGTCAGTCGGGCAATCCATCCTTTTTTATTACTTGTCAACTTTGAAAATGTCGATCGAGGCGATCATGAACCACTATCCATTGTGACATATAGGTTGTTTGTTGTGACAAGTTCAGATACAGCTAGCTGGACAAGCGCTCATTACAGGTCATTTTGGTTGTTTGTTGTGACAAGTTCAGATACAGCTAGCTGGACAAGCGCTCATTACAGGTCATTTTGGTTGTTTGTTGTGACAAGTTCAGATACAGCTAGCTGGACAAGCGCTCATTACAGGTCATTTTGGTTGTTTGTTGTGACAAGTTCAGATACAGCTAGCTGGACAAGCGCTCATTACAGGTCATTTTGGTTGTTTGTTGTGACAAGTTCAGATACAGCTAGCTGGACAAGCGCTCATTACAGGTCATTTTGGTTGTTTGTTGTGACAAGTTCAGATACAGCTAGCTGGACAAGCGCTCATTACAGGTCATTTTGGTTGTTTGTTGTGACAAGTTCAGATACAGCTAGTTGGACAAGCGCTCATTACAGGTCATTTTGGTTGTTTGTTGTGACAAGTTCAGATACAGCTAGCTGGACAAGCGCTCATTACAGGTCATTTTGGTTGTTTGTTGTGACAAGTTCAGATACAGCTAGTTGGACAAGCGCTCATTACAGGTCATTTTGGTTGTTTGTTGTGACAAGTTCAGATACAGCTAGCTGGACAAGCGCTCATTACAGGTCATTTTGGTTGTTTGTTGTGACAAGTTCAGATACAGCTAGCTGGACAAGCGCTCATTACAGGTCATTTTGGTTGTTTGTTGTGACAAGTTCAGATACAGCTAGTTGGACAAGCGCTCATTACAGGTCATTTTGGTTGTTTGTTGTGACAAGTTCAGATACAGCTAGCTGGACAAGCGCTCATTACAGGTCATTTTGGTTGTTTGTTGTGACAAGTTCAGATACAGCTAGCTGGACAAGCGCTCATTACAGGTCATTTTGGTTGTTTGTTGTGACAAGTTCAGATACAGCTAGCTGGACAAGCGCTCATTACAGGTCATTTTGGTTGTTTGTTGTGACAAGTTCAGATACAGCTAGCTGGACAAGCGCTCATTACAGGTCATTTTGGTTGTTTGTTGTGACAAGTTCAGATACAGCTAGCTGGACAAGCGCTCATTACAGGTCATTTTGGTTGTTTGTTGTGACAAGTTCAGATACAGCTAGCTGGACAAGCGCTCATTACAGGTCATTTTGGTTGTTTGTTGTGACAAGTTCAGATACAGCTAGCTGGACAAGCGCTCATTACAGGTCATTTTGGTTGTTTGTTGTGACAAGTTCAGATACAGCTAGCTGGACAAGCGCTCATTACAGGTCATTTTGGTTGTTTGTTGTGACAAGTTCAGATACAGCTAGCTGGACAAGCGCTCATTACAGGTCATTTTGGTTGTTTGTTGTGACAAGTTCAGATACAGCTAGCTGGACAAGCGCTCATTACAGGTCATTTTGGTTGTTTGTTGTGACAAGTTCAGATACAGCTAGCTGGACAAGCGCTCATTACAGGTCATTTTGGTTGTTTGTTGTGACAAGTTCAGATACAGCTAGCTGGACAAGCGCTCATTACAGGTCATTTTGGTTGTTTGTTGTGACAAGTTCAGATACAGCTAGCTGGACAAGCGCTCATTACAGGTCATTTTGGTTGTTTGTTGTGACAAGTTCAGATACAGCTAGCTGGACAAGCGCTCATTACAGGTCATTTTGGTTGTTTGTTGTGACAAGTTCAGATACAGCTAGCTGGACAAGCGCTCATTACAGGTCATTTTGGTTGTTTGTTGTGACAAGTTCAGATACAGCTAGCTGGACAAGCGCTCATTACAGGTCATTTTGGTTGTTTGTTGTGACAAGTTCAGATACAGCTAGCTGGACAAGCGCTCATTACAGGTCATTTTGGTTGTTTGTTGTGACAAGTTCAGATACAGCTAGCTGGACAAGCGCTCATTACAGGTCATTTTGGTTGTTTGTTGTGACAAGTTCAGATACAGCTAGCTGGACAAGCGCTCATTACAGGTCATTTTGGTTGTTTGTTGTGACAAGTTCAGATACAGCTAGCTGGACAAGCGCTCATTACAGGTCATTTTGGTTGTTTGTTGTGACAAGTTCAGATACAGCTAGCTGGACAAGCGCTCATTACAGGTCATTTTGGTTGTTTGTTGTGACAAGTTCAGATACAGCTAGCTGGACAAGCGCTCATTACAGGTCATTTTGGTTGTTTGTTGTGACAAGTTCAGATACAGCTAGCTGGACAAGCGCTCATTACAGGTCATTTTGGTTGTTTGTTGTGACAAGTTCAGATACAGCTAGCTGGACAAGCGCTCATTACAGGTCATTTTGGTTGTTTGTTGTGACAAGTTCAGATACAGCTAGCTGGACAAGCGCTCATTACAGGTCATTTTGGTTGTTTGTTGTGACAAGTTCAGATACAGCTAGCTGGACAAGCGCTCATTACAGGTCATTTTGGTTGTTTGTTGTGACAAGTTCAGATACAGCTAGCTGGACAAGCGCTCATTACAGGTCATTTTGGTTGTTTGTTGTGACAAGTTCAGATACAGCTAGCTGGACAAGCGCTCATTACAGGTCATTTTGGTTGTTTGTTGTGACAAGTTCAGATACAGCTAGCTGGACAAGCGCTCATTACAGGTCATTTTGGTTGTTTGTTGTGACAAGTTCAGATACAGCTAGCTGGACAAGCGCTCATTACAGGTCATTTTGGTTGTTTGTTGTGACAAGTTCAGATACAGCTAGCTGGACAAGCGCTCATTACAGGTCATTTTGGTTGTTTGTTGTGACAAGTTCAGATACAGCTAGCTGGACAAGCGCTCATTACAGGTCATTTTGGTTGTTTGTTGTGACAAGTTCAGATACAGCTAGCTGGACAAGCGCTCATTACAGGTCATTTTGGTTGTTTGTTGTGACAAGTTCAGATACAGCTAGCTGGACAAGCGCTCATTACAGGTCATTTTGGTTGTTTGTTGTGACAAGTTCAGATACAGCTAGCTGGACAAGCGCTCATTACAGGTCATTTTGGTTGTTTGTTGTGACAAGTTCAGATACAGCTAGCTGGACAAGCGCTCATTACAGGTCATTTTGGTTGTTTGTTGTGACAAGTTCAGATACAGCTAGCTGGACAAGCGCTCATTACAGGTCATTTTGGTTGTTTGTTGTGACAAGTTCAGATACAGCTAGCTGGACAAGCGCTCATTACAGGTCATTTTGGTTGTTTGTTGTGACAAGTTCAGATACAGCTAGCTGGACAAGCGCTCATTACAGGTCATTTTGGTTGTTTGTTGTGACAAGTTCAGATACAGCTAGCTGGACAAGCGCTCATTACAGGTCATTTTGGTTGTTTGTTGTGACAAGTTCAGATACAGCTAGCTGGACAAGCGCTCATTACAGGTCATTTTGGTTGTTTGTTGTGACAAGTTCAGATACAGCTAGCTGGACAAGCGCTCATTACAGGTCATTTTGGTTGTTTGTTGTGACAAGTTCAGATACAGCTAGCTGGACAAGCGCTCATTACAGGTCATTTTGGTTGTTTGTTGTGACAAGTTCAGATACAGCTAGCTGGACAAGCGCTCATTACAGGTCATTTTGGTTGTTTGTTGTGACAAGTTCAGATACAGCTAGCTGGACAAGCGCTCATTACAGGTCATTTTGGTTGTTTGTTGTGACAAGTTCAGATACAGCTAGCTGGACAAGCGCTCATTACAGGTCATTTTGGTTGTTTGTTGTGACAAGTTCAGATACAGCTAGCTGGACAAGCGCTCATTACAGGTCATTTTGGTTGTTTGTTGTGACAAGTTCAGATACAGCTAGCTGGACAAGCGCTCATTACAGGTCATTTTGGTTGTTTGTTGTGACAAGTTCAGATACAGCTAGCTGGACAAGCGCTCATTACAGGTCATTTTGGTTGTTTGTTGTGACAAGTTCAGATACAGCTAGCTGGACAAGCGCTCATTACAGGTCATTTTGGTTGTTTGTTGTGACAAGTTCAGATACAGCTAGCTGGACAAGCGCTCATTACAGGTCATTTTGGTTGTTTGTTGTGACAAGTTCAGATACAGCTAGCTGGACAAGCGCTCATTACAGGTCATTTTGGTTGTTTGTTGTGACAAGTTCAGATACAGCTAGCTGGACAAGCGCTCATTACAGGTCATTTTGGTTGTTTGTTGTGACAAGTTCAGATACAGCTAGCTGGACAAGCGCTCATTACAGGTCATTTTGGTTGTTTGTTGTGACAAGTTCAGATACAGCTAGCTGGACAAGCGCTCATTACAGGTCATTTTGGTTGTTTGTTGTGACAAGTTCAGATACAGCTAGCTGGACAAGCGCTCATTACAGGTCATTTTGGTTGTTTGTTGTGACAAGTTCAGATACAGCTAGCTGGACAAGCGCTCATTACAGGTCATTTTGGTTGTTTGTTGTGACAAGTTCAGATACAGCTAGCTGGACAAGCGCTCATTACAGGTCATTTTGGTTGTTTGTTGTGACAAGTTCAGATACAGCTAGCTGGACAAGCGCTCATTACAGGTCATTTTGGTTGTTTGTTGTGACAAGTTCAGATACAGCTAGCTGGACAAGCGCTCATTACAGGTCATTTTGGTTGTTTGTTGTGACAAGTTCAGATACAGCTAGCTGGACAAGCGCTCATTACAGGTCATTTTGGTTGTTTGTTGTGACAAGTTCAGATACAGCTAGCTGGACAAGCGCTCATTACAGGTCATTTTGGTTGTTTGTTGTGACAAGTTCAGATACAGCTAGCTGGACAAGCGCTCATTACAGGTCATTTTGGTTGTTTGTTGTGACAAGTTCAGATACAGCTAGCTGGACAAGCGCTCATTACAGGTCATTTTGGTTGTTTGTTGTGACAAGTTCAGATACAGCTAGCTGGACAAGCGCTCATTACAGGTCATTTTGGTTGTTTGTTGTGACAAGTTCAGATACAGCTAGCTGGACAAGCGCTCATTACAGGTCATTTTGGTTGTTTGTTGTGACAAGTTCAGATACAGCTAGCTGGACAAGCGCTCATTACAGGTCATTTTGGTTGTTTGTTGTGACAAGTTCAGATACAGCTAGCTGGACAAGCGCTCATTACAGGTCATTTTGGTTGTTTGTTGTGACAAGTTCAGATACAGCTAGCTGGACAAGCGCTCATTACAGGTCATTTTGGTTGTTTGTTGTGACAAGTTCAGATACAGCTAGCTGGACAAGCGCTCATTACAGGTCATTTTGGTTGTTTGTTGTGACAAGTTCAGATACAGCTAGCTGGACAAGCGCTCATTACAGGTCATTTTGGTTGTTTGTTGTGACAAGTTCAGATACAGCTAGCTGGACAAGCGCTCATTACAGGTCATTTTGGTTGTTTGTTGTGACAAGTTCAGATACAGCTAGCTGGACAAGCGCTCATTACAGGTCATTTTGGTTGTTTGTTGTGACAAGTTCAGATACAGCTAGCTGGACAAGCGCTCATTACAGGTCATTTTGGTTGTTTGTTGTGACAAGTTCAGATACAGCTAGCTGGACAAGCGCTCATTACAGGTCATTTTGGTTGTTTGTTGTGACAAGTTCAGATACAGCTAGCTGGACAAGCGCTCATTACAGGTCATTTTGGTTGTTTGTTGTGACAAGTTCAGATACAGCTAGCTGGACAAGCGCTCATTACAGGTCATTTTGGTTGTTTGTTGTGACAAGTTCAGATACAGCTAGCTGGACAAGCGCTCATTACAGGTCATTTTGGTTGTTTGTTGTGACAAGTTCAGATACAGCTAGCTGGACAAGCGCTCATTACAGGTCATTTTGGTTGTTTGTTGTGACAAGTTCAGATACAGCTAGCTGGACAAGCGCTCATTACAGGTCATTTTGGTTGTTTGTTGTGACAAGTTCAGATACAGCTAGCTGGACAAGCGCTCATTACAGGTCATTTTGGTTGTTTGTTGTGACAAGTTCAGATACAGCTAGCTGGACAAGCGCTCATTACAGGTCATTTTGGTTGTTTGTTGTGACAAGTTCAGATACAGCTAGTTGGACAAGCGCTCATTACAGGTCATTTTGGTTGTTTGTTGTGACAAGTTCAGATACAGCTAGCTGGACAAGCGCTCATTACAGGTCATTTTGGTTGTTTGTTGTGACAAGTTCAGATACAGCTAGCTGGACAAGCGCTCATTACAGGTCATTTTGGTTGTTTGTTGTGACAAGTTCAGATACAGCTAGCTGGACAAGCGCTCATTACAGGTCATTTTGGTTGTTTGTTGTGACAAGTTCAGATACAGCTAGCTGGACAAGCGCTCATTACAGGTCATTTTGGTTGTTTGTTGTGACAAGTTCAGATACAGCTAGCTGGACAAGCGCTCATTACAGGTCATTTTGGTTGTTTGTTTTGACAAGTTCAGATACAGCTAGCTGGACAAGCGCTCATTACAGGTCATTTTGGTTGTTTGTTGTGACAAGTTCAGATACAGCTAGCTGGACAAGCGCTCATTACAGGTCATTTTGGTTGTTTGTTGTGACAAGTTCAGATACAGCTAGTTGGACAAGCGCTCATTACAGGTCATTTTGGTTGTTTGTTGTGACAAGTTCAGATACAGCTAGCTGGACAAGCGCTCATTACAGGTCATTTTGGTTGTTTGTTGTGACAAGTTCAGATACAGCTAGCTGGACAAGCGCTCATTACAGGTCATTTTGGTTGTTTGTTGTGACAAGTTCAGATACAGCTAGCTGGACAAGCGCTCATTACAGGTCATTTTGGTTGTTTGTTTTGACAAGTTCAGATACAGCTAGCTGGACAAGCGCTCATTACAGGTCATTTTGGTTGTTTGTTGTGACAAGTTCAGATACAGCTAGCTGGACAAGCGCTCATTACAGGTCATTTTGGTTGTTTGTTTTGACAAGTTCAGATACAGCTAGCTGGACAAGCGCTCATTACAGGTCATTTTGGTTGTTTGTTGTGACAAGTTCAGATACAGCTAGCTGGACAAGCGCTCATTACAGGTCATTTTGGTTGTTTGTTGTGACAAGTTCAGATACAGCTAGCTGGACAAGCGCTCATTACAGGTCATTTTGGTTGTTTGTTGTGACAAGTTCAGATACAGCTAGCTGGACAAGCGCTCATTACAGGTCATTTTGGTTGTTTGTTGTGACAAGTTCAGATACAGCTAGCTGGACAAGCGCTCATTACAGGTCATTTTGGTTGTTTGTTGTGACAAGTTCAGATACAGCTAGCTGGACAAGCGCTCATTACAGGTCATTTTGGTTGTTTGTTGTGACAAGTTCAGATACAGCTAGCTGGACAAGCGCTCATTACAGGTCATTTTGGTTGTTTGTTGTGACAAGTTCAGATACAGCTAGCTGGACAAGCGCTCATTACAGGTCATTTTGGTTGTTTGTTGTGACAAGTTCAGATACAGCTAGCTGGACAAGCGCTCATTACAGGTCATTTTGGTTGTTTGTTGTGACAAGTTCAGATACAGCTAGTTGGACAAGCGCTCATTACAGGTCATTTTGGTTGTTTGTTGTGACAAGTTCAGATACAGCTAGCTGGACAAGCGCTCATTACAGGTCATTTTGGTTGTTTGTTGTGACAAGTTCAGATACAGCTAGCTGGACAAGCGCTCATTACAGGTCATTTTGGTTGTTTGTTGTGACAAGTTCAGATACAGCTAGTTGGACAAGCGCTCATTACAGGTCATTTTGGTTGTTTGTTGTGACAAGTTCAGATACAGCTAGCTGGACAAGCGCTCATTACAGGTCATTTTGGTTGTTTGTTGTGACAAGTTCAGATACAGCTAGCTGGACAAGCGCTCATTACAGGTCATTTTGGTTGTTTGTTGTGACAAGTTCAGATACAGCTAGCTGGACAAGCGCTCATTACAGGTCATTTTGGTTGTTTGTTGTGACAAGTTCAGATACAGCTAGCTGGACAAGCGCTCATTACAGGTCATTTTGGTTGTTTGTTGTGACAAGTTCAGATACAGCTAGCTGGACAAGCGCTCATTACAGGTCATTTTGGTTGTTTGTTGTGACAAGTTCAGATACAGCTAGTTGGACAAGCGCTCATTACAGGTCATTTTGGTTTCAGCCGGCGTTCACGTGATTTGACCCCTGCCTCGAGTCAGGAGTCTCTCCACATGGCTGGTGGCGCCCCCTCACATTCAGCACGTGACAACCTCATTATCAACACCTCGGAGATCCGTGATGACGAGTGAGTTACCTCCTTTAGTTGCTACCATGGCAACTGTAGTGATGAGTATTAAAACAAGTAGTTTTTACCATGGTTACTGTGAGGATATTGGGTGAGCTATTGCATTGTATCTGTTTCTGACAGAACAAGGTGATGCTTTGTTGATTATGCCACAATTTCGTTTTTCATGGTTACGAAAGTATTGATGATGTTTCCATGGTTACTTCAGTGTTGTTGTTATATGTAGGTTACAGATCTGTAGTTGTTTCCATGGTTACAAAGGTGATGCTTAGGGAGATACATCACTAATTTAGTTTCCATGGTGAGTGTTTAAGTCAGTAGCACACTGTCAGACAAAATGTGTTCATTAATAGCAAGAATATAACAATCCCTGACGGAATGTTTCAGACGCAGAAAATCTTCAGCAGATATCTCATCACGACCCCAAAACACAACTATTGAAGAGGACCCAAGGGAGACAACTCTGGATGATCCTGAGAGCCCATCAAATAGTGACAAGGTAAACGGCAATGTGGAAAATGCCAGTGAAGAGAGTGGAGGTGACAATAAGGAGCCCTCACCACAAATCTCCTTCGACAATGGCTCCATCTTGGATGACAGACCATCGGAGAAGCGTATGTACATCATAGATGGAGAATCGCAGTTGGAGAAGGAGAAACTGCCGAACAGACATGCCCGGGAGAAATCATTCGAGAGGTCCCTCGACAACATCATGGACAAATGTTCAGAGAAGTCGCTGGACCTCAACTTAAGCGTGGAGTCATGGAATGGGTCCATGAGTGACGCCAGTTGTCGGTCTCCAGACAACAGCCTTGCAGCAGCCTCCAGCTCACTCAAATATTCTAAGAATGAGAAGAAGAAGAAATCAGCGTGGTATACAGTAAGTATTGTGTTCTCTACCTTTCCTTCCGAGTGTAGGGATGATGGGGTAGCATTGTGGTGAAGGTGTTTGCTAATGCTGAAGACCAGGTTCGATTCCGTTCACAAGGACAATCTGTAAAGCCCATTTCTGTAAAACTAAATTTAGTCATACCTTTTGGCAGTGGGAGATGTGCCAGTTTACACATGTCAGAGGGGTACACTAAGTCCAATGTGCCAAACTACCAGTTGTCAGACTGTGTTTGTGGAAGCCACGGTGGCTGAGCGGGTTAAAATTTCAGAATTTGTGTGCTGGCGAGTGGGTGCCTGATTGCTAAAAGCAGTGTAAAACTAAACTCAAACACTGACTGATTCACTCCAGGCATAAGTGATCAACACACTGGGTCGATCCATGTATGTTTTTCCCCATGCATGATATGAATCATTTATAAGAAGGGTTAAAAGGTAATGGAATCATGCAAAAGTCGTAGATTTTTAGTGTGAGTTTCCCTGGCCAGGAATAGTTGTAGGAGACATGCATTGTTAGAGTGCTGAAGATAAGGGTTGTTTTTTGTTACCTGACTGAAAATAGATCATGGGGAAAATTGCTAACTAAATATTCACTGATAGATAACAAAGAAGTAAGTTGAGTAATGATAAAAAATTGAAAAAACGATACCAACCTATATCTTATCACAGGTGAGCTGTGACTAATTTATGTTAATGATGCCATTTATATGGCATACAGATTACTAACACTTTCTGAACACCAGTCAGAATCAATGTTGACATGTCTTTATATATTGTGTGTGTTTTCCTCTCCATAATCATGAAGAATTCTTTCTAGCAAGAATATTTCAGATTTTTGTTGAGTCAGCCCTAGTTTCTGGTAGTATGTAGTTGTAACATGCATGTTACCCCTTGAAATCAGTGAAGTAAGGTTCGAATCATTTTTGTTGAGATTTTGATATATCATGGAAAACTGGCCCGGTATCCTGGATATGTGATGATACACAAGCCAAGATGGAGGAGGCAGGGTCAATATCTTCCATTGTACAGAGTTGCTCCCCTTGTACATACCTTCTGAATCCTGTCAGTGAATGCTTGAAGATTTGTTGTCAGTTAACTTGCCTATCTAGTCCCTAACAGATGCTGAGGAAATAAGGCAATGGTATCAGTGTTACTTGTCTATCATCCACCAGTCAATTACTGAGGAAATGGGACCTTGTTATTAGTGTTATTTGTCTATCATGCACCATTCAATTGCTGAGGAAATAAGGCCATGGTAACAGTGTTATTTGTCTATCATGCATCAATCAATTACTGAGGAGATAAGGCCATGGTAACGGTGTTATTTGCCTATCATGCACCAATCAATTGCTGAGGAAATAAGGCCATGGTAACAGTGTTATTTGCCTATCATGCACCAATCAATTGCTGAGGAAATAAGGCCATGGTAACAGTGTTATTTGCCTATCATGCACCAATCAATTACTGAGGAAATAAGGTCATGTTATAGTGTTATTTGCCTATCATCCACCAGTCAAAGGCCATGTTAAAAGTGTTACTTACGTATCATCCATCAATCAATTGTTGAGGAAATGGGACCATGTTAAGGACATTTGCCTGCCTGGTACCCACCAACTGCAGAGGAATTGGGGGGTATTTTATTGTTGTTACTTGTTTACCTGGTACCAATGAGCGGAAAAATGGTACTAATCTCCTGTATGATAGGATGAGGTTAGGGCTGAACTCTTCATGAATATATAGATCAGCAAGCCAGGTTTCGTGTGAAGAAATGAGTCTGAATGCCCCCCTGGATTGGACCTACTTTCCAGGGGCAATGACAGATGTTACTTCATTGGTTGCTTTCTGACAAGAATGGTTGTGTTTAGCCTATGGGGGAAACTGAATTTAGTCATGGGGAAATAGATACATTTAGTCAACATGGATGAACACCGATACAGGGTTTGTGCTTCTACTGTGTGGTTTATTTGTCCTATCTTAGGTTTAGATTTGAAGTGAACAGTTGCATGAATCACTATTCTGTCATGTTCAAGAACCAAAGTCTAATTTTGGGAGTTATGTACGTTTTCTTATGTGAAACCAAGAATATGAGATGCAGCACTTTGTATAATGTGTTATGAATGTGAAATAAAGAATATGCATGATCAATTTGCTTGTCTTAACACAGAACCTGCACATTGTCAATGATATATCCATACCAACAGGTAACACATGGTGGCCCAGCCACATGGTACACACTATAGATTTCCAACAACCTCTGTGTGACATGGTGGTGATTGCCTTCAACAACTTTGTTGTTCTGTGACAGATTATGATTGGATTGTCAAGGTTGATCTATTGCAGGGTGGTGATAGATTATAGATCTACACTGTTTGAAGATGTGGGTATGTAGTGTATTGAAAAGTGTTTGTATGAGGATTTCACCCTGTAAGATCCTGGTTGAGACTAGTTTGTCCCCGTATATTCTGGGAGAAAGTTGGTCTTAAGTAGGCAGTATACTTGTCCTTGTAGGGATTCTGATGTAGAATTTATATCCAGGAAAGAATAGGTTTTTGGTCTTATACTTTGAATGTACTGAACAAGCTCCTGTTTCCTGAGAACATATGTTAGAATTGATGTTCAGCAAACGAGTTGGTATGTCAGGTGAATAACAGGATCTTACCCAAATTGTGTAAATAGATAATCATGATTCCAATCACTGGATTGCATAGTCTTCACTTAAATATTTTCCGGTGACAATATGTAGCCAGAATATAGTAGATTGTGGTTTTAAACAACAAGCTAGCAGACCAATAGTCACACATACTATATCATCGGTGTCATCTTGTAAACACTTTTAGTTTTGGTTTTAAACATTGTCCATCTGATTATATTTCTAGTTCCATTTCTGTGACATCATTAAATTACTGCTTAACTGAGACCAAACTCTGTTAAAACTTGTCCCTCAAATGCGAGTGTTGTGATGATCTTTGGCAGTGTAAGGGATGTAACTCTTGTCTGCTTCATTACATAGAAGACATGTTTGCAGTTCAGCCTCAGTGAAATATTGAGTCTGTAGTACAGACCCAGAGACTGATATATCCATCACAGCCCATGCAGGTTCAAGAGTGTAGGAAGTCATTGGAAATGAAGAGATTCTCATGACTCATATCGAATTTAGTTATTATGATTCAACAATATTAACTGTTTACATCTCAGTTGTTTGATAAGATTGTAATCTGTAAAGTGTAGTGTATTATAACTAAGAGGGCCTCCTGTTGTGTGAATCACATTGGTTAAATCAGCACCTTGCTATTATTGTGGGATCCTGGATGAAGATGTGAAACTACCAGTCATGGGATATGACAGAAGCACTCGTAAAATATTGTAGTGTCACATTTTGTTGGGCACCAGCAACAGCACCAATCCGCTCCTACTCTTCAAGAGTACTTTTTGGTTAGGTAGTGAAATTGTAACTTACAGAGTGTTTAGGGAAGTGTCAAGATGTGTTTTATTCAACATATTAAAGTATTTGCAGTGAAACAGGTAGAGTTATGTTTTATTTTTTCATGTAGGGTTGGCAGTAAACTTTCAGTGTGTCGATTTGTGGTGTGAAATCTTAAATTAATCTTGCTGGGGCTGCTGTTTGGGCAGAGTTGAGTCCAGCAAAAACACATCCTGTCTTGTTATGTTGTTTACAAGTCTTGCTGGACATGATTACTCTGTGTAGTAAATGCAGTTATACAATTGCAGTTCGTGGTTTATGCCCCACTCACTCACTCACTCACTCACCCAAACTCTCACTCCCTCATTCTCACTCACTCACTCACTCTTAGTCATGTCTTAGTCTTGTCTTAGTCATGAACCAATCCAAATGCTGTTCAAGGAACCTTCCTCACCACCATGTGTTAAAGCCTCCCCTGGGGAGTCTAATGGCTGCTGGTCATGGTGACGACCTGGGTTAGATTCCCCACATGGGTACATGTGAAGCCCATTTCTGATGTCCACCACTCTGATGTTGCTGAAATATTGCTGAATCAGTAGTAAATGCAGTGTAAAACCTTATTCACTTACTCACTAAAGCCTCCTATTCCTCTAGCGTGTGTGTGGAGTCCTGAGAGGTGTGCATGTGACATCAAAGTCAAGATGAACATAAGAGAGACACGGTTGTCAACATTGTCATGTACTCAGGTCTCCACTTCCTGGACCAGGCACAGAAGTCCAGCCATTGATGTTGTGTCATGTGATGTGTTGATACAAACTCGGCTACATGTGATTAGCAGGTTAGTGATGATAAGGTTAAGGATCAATCTTTCTTTCGTGGTCAAGAATCGCAGCAAATGTGTGGTAAGTTGAGCTCTTTTTCATTTGTGGCAAGAATGCTGTTAAAATAGCTTCTATGAGAGCTCCGGACAGAGTTGCATTCCTTGAGCACACTGAAACAGGTCATTTGGACTGTTCTGATCATGTTTCTTGCTCTTTCAGCTCAATACTTGTGTTCTTGGCTTCACCAATGTAGAAAAAGGTACTTGTGGGGAATTGTTCCCGGGTGTTCGATGTGGCAAGCGAATACTTTAACCAGTAGGCTACCCCACCGGCCCCCTGTGGCTAGGACCAGCATCCTTAGCTTTCTGGTCATATTAAGGTGATAGCCTGTGATGGAACTGCTGTACTGTGAAATCCAACTTACTCTACTCGAGTTCTTGATTCTACTGACAAACCCAGTTTGCATTATTGGTGTCTGAACTGTTACCTTAGGTCATGTGGAGTGTACCAGTGAAACAGTTACAGGATTTTCTCATTGTTGATTTCAATATAATAGATTGCTTGGTATACATCAATCACTTGATTGTCTGGTCTGCATACAGATGGAACTGAGGCATTAATCAGCCCAAACTCATACAGTATTCATGAAATGTTCACCAAGCTATAAGTAACAGCAGATTATCTGTCTTGGATTAATGTGAGATAATCCAACTTCTTGGGAAACTTGGTTCCTTGATCTGGTTCCACCCATGTACTCTATATTGCTAGACTTGCACAAGTCTGTAAGGTAAAAATCAATAGTTTAAGTGATCATTTATATAAAATGATAAATAAACTGTGTCCTGTGATTTCACAGTCCTTATCAGTGCTAACTCAGGGGTTCGAAATTCTTTTAAACAGCCACTTGCCACAGTGCAAGTGACTCGAAGAGAGTAAATTGTCCTGACTAATTTTCCACTTGCCCTGATTTCATTTCATAATTAACTCTACTCTATACTTTTTGCTACTTTTTGAGCAGATATGAAATGAAATCCAAGTTTATTTGCAGTTTGAAACCATAAGTGGAAACTGTCTAGCAGCCCATGGACAAGTAAGATAACATTGTTTGATTGCCTGAAATGAAATCTGACTTGTCCCGAGCATTGGGCGATGGAATATTGGAACCCCTGTAACTTCTTTATAATTAGAACGGAGAGCAGTAGGGTGGCCAGCTCATTGAGTTTATTCCTCACAATAAACATTCTAAACATTCACGGGTGGGGGTGGGAGGTACAGTTTTATTGATGGTATTAAAAGAAATATAACTCTTGTATGGGAGGTTATGGTGCAACATTTTCTGTATTCATATTTTATGATATTCTGAAGGCATAACACTAAAAGTTACCTGTCTCTCTCTGTAAATGAACGGTAGTGGTAGACTGCTCAATATAACCATGTCCCAGCTGACAGGCTTTGAATATATTTACCTGATGTGCCATGCATGTCCTGCTGTGCGTAGAGTGACCCCTGGTGGCAGTACCAGGAAGCAGACAGTCTTTCCCCTATATCTCTATAGGTGCTTGACTGTGTGCTGACCCTTTCTACCAGACTCTGCATACCAGCAGTACATCTGTATGACAGTCTGGTGTTTATGGTCATATTGAATTGGGACAGGACATGCTATTAATATGGTCAATATTAACTTGCCTGATTGGGCACATTACTTACTTCCTTCAAATTGAAATGCATGTATATTAAACATTTGTGAATTGAGGTGTGTGATATACATTTATGTGATATCTGTTGTGTCAGTTGTAAAATAGCAGTTGCTGAAAATTGTTATGTGGTTCTATTTCTGGAAGGTTTGAATGTAGTTGTAGTGTTCCAGGTGGGCCTTTTGTGTAGTGTGTTATAACTGGAGCACTCAACAAGGACAGGTTTAGCTGTAAGACTGCCTGGGTGGTGCATGCAGAACAACGCGAGTCTCACTAATGCTCAAAGGTTGCTGTCATTATTCAGCAGACTGAGAGTGCTGGTAGTTAGTTCATTCCTGGTCTACAATGTGTTGACTATATTGTTATAACGATACAAGTTTTCCTGGAAAGTGTTTTACAGAAGAGCTCCAGAAGAGCTCCAGAATCGCAGCCTTCTACAGCTGAGTAATAGTTATGTTGAATTTTGTCACTGGTAAAGCTAATGTCGACCAGCCTGTCAGTGACTGGGGTTTTGTCATAGAATCACAGTGCATTTTGCCCACAGGATACCATTACTTCTAGAGAACATTCATTGTTTCCATTTTGGTGAACACTGTAAACTGGTCTGTGTGATTTTTCATAGAGGTGTGTTACCAGCAAGTGTTGCTTGTTGCCTGAGATGGAGACTTGGCAGGGTCATGTTTATGGCAAGTGGACTAAGGTGGGATAACACCTTGGACATGTGATATACAGTCATTTCTACAGTCAGCTGGGGAGTGGTCAGTCCTGGATGGTCGGTCCATTAGTATCTTGGAGATATGGATATGCACTTCACCAGTCAGGATAACTCATGTACGATTCATCATCTCTCCAATTCAGAAGGGACTATAGACATGGAAAATAGTCACAGAAAACTAACAAATATGTTGTCTTCATCTTCGCTGAGCGTGTCTGATGTTGTGGGCAGTGTTACTGGTACCGTGGCTGATGTTGTTGGTGGTGCTGTTGGGGACGCAGTGGACAGTATCTGTATGGTAAGTAGCAATTTATTTAACAAAGGAGTTGTTTTCAGTGGTGATTGATTTGAAATTTGAATAGAGATGTGGGTTTTGCTATGGCAACTTTTCCATTTTTGATGCAAGGGTTAAACATCACTTACACTTTTGCATTCCTGTTGTAGTAGCAAGGAGAATCTATTTGGCATCATATGATTGTACTGACAGTATGACTGAAAAAACCAGCTTCACTCTCTCTGTCTCACAGTCGCTGAATATTCATGAAGATCTGGATTAGTATTGGTCTTAAGTATCCCATGCTTGATGTAACAAACAGCAGTCAGGATCAGAGGGTCAGTGCAAAGATCATGGATGGTGGGTAGCCTAGTGGTTAAAGTGTTAGCTTGTCACAGTAAAGATGGGTTTGATTTCTCACATGTAGCCTTTGAAGATCTGGTGTAGAACTAATTTTCAGTAAACCATGCTTGTAACCTATGAGGCGGCTATCAGGACTAGGTAGACTTGGTTGGCACATGTATATCAGCTGCATAGATTGATGCTCATGCTGCTGGTCACTGGATTGTCTGGCCCAGAGTCAGTTGTTGACAGATTGCCATCTTGTAGCTGGAATATTGCTAACTTTTTGTTACAGAACTATGTATTTGCCATTCCTCCTAACACTTAGTGTAATGCACAATGCTAAGTCCAGATTTCCTCACTTAATCTCCAATCACACTGAGGCTTCGTTCCAAATTAACTGGAGTTCATTGTTTCTGTCAGACTTCTGTACATTAATAGTCAAAGCACCAGTCAATCTCTTTCTGTGGTCCACATTGAAGGGAGATAACTCCTGAGTGTGTGGGACATGTTTATCGTTGTACTTAGGTTTATTGTTTAGCATTTTATTCACCAGACTGGGCACTAACTCCAACAAGTCAAATTGTAGTGAGTCTTCAGTGATGAGAGGGCTAAACATTAAAGACTGTTGCTCTCGCATGACAGTAAAGCCAAACACACCAACTTTGAGAGCATAGAGATATGGATTGAAATCTTGGTATCTTAAAAATATGTTTTTGTCATTCATTAATACACATAAGGCTTAAAATGTGAACATCAAAATTATGCGTAGTGTAATACCTTCAGAAACTTCAGGCAAACAAACAGGTGATAACAAACTTGGTCAGTAAGATGTGAATCTGAGAAATTTTTTGGATTGATATTGTCAGGAAAGAATTATGGGAGGAACAATTTGATCAGTAAACTTGTGGCATCACAGATTTCTCCTACACCACAAGAATGAAAACGAAATGCAAATATTATAATTACAACCCCAGCAGTTAGAAGTATTACATCAGGCAGTTGCCTTGTCTGAGGAATATATCAGTCAGTATCTACACATAGGAACAGAGTCTAACCTAAAAGCCACACAGATGGAATATTGCTGACAGCATTATTGTGAGGGATTACTCAAATATTCTTCAAATTGCTTTAAACCTGTATCACTCACTTAATATTCACCCATGTAGGGAAGCACATTGAAACCTCCTCATGTCTGTTCCCCCTCATGAATTTTAGGCTGATATTTCTGAAACTGAAAGAAGTAAAATTTGCATGCTAACTTAGTTTATCATTTGTGTGTAAACACACTGTCAGAATTATGTGCAGTCACAGCCAGATATTGTCTTTCTCTCAACTCTACGCGCAGTATAAGGGTTGGTGTGGTTCCACAGCAGTTGGACCAGACCATTACTAATTAGGTTACTCTGGCATTTGACAGGCAAAGTCAATATCAAGTATACACCATAGCTATAGTATGTAATAGTACTTGTCGACTCTGAGCAGTGAGGGAGGAGTTGTTCCTACAGTAGTCATATAGCACTGTATGTTATGTGATAGGAATGTGGAGTAAATACTACAGTATCCATAGAGGTGTTGTACAGCACTGCTGGAAGCTGTCATTGACAGAACCTTTCTCTGTATCTTCACTGTTGTATCAATGCAGTAGAATTATATACTATTTGACCAAGTGCAAAATAATTTGAAATAAGGAAAACTGTATACTTCAATTTGTATTTTACTGAATGTTTATAACAAAGTGTCTGTAATTGTCCTAACCTTCCTGGCAGGCGTACCGCTAACCTGTAAGATCACAGAAGAATACTTTCGTGAAATTGTGTCTCATAGATAAGGCGACCCCCTTCTACAGACTGCCTTTTTTGGGTCCTCAAAATATCCACTACTCATGACCTCATTGCAGCTTAATCTCTCCAGTAATTAAGGGTTTTTTGAAAAGGAGAAACAGAATTGGTGCATAACAGAAGTATGATTAATTCCTGGATGGAGAGTGTTTATATCATATAAAATGTGAATAAGGACAGAATGATGGTGATTAAAGACCAGTGTCATTACAAAATAGTTGATGGTTAGATATTCAAATTCAAGATAGGCCAAAGACAGTCATTGTAGATAAGTAACAGATTAACCAACATTGTTGCATGATAACAGATTAAAATCTATTGTAGAATAACTGCAACATTGATGCAAGACAGCAGATCAAAATCTGTTGACCTACACTCACCACTGTTGCAGGATGACACATGAACATTATTAAGGGAGAACAGCTTGATTTACAATAAAATTGGACAGACAATTCCAGGTAGATATATGCCATGTGAAGCCATTCAGATGTTTAATGTGTGGTATAGATAATATAACATAGGTCACACTTGCTCTCAGTAACCACCTGTCACATGAATATGTATACCACAACATTGCTATTGCTTGACATGAATATGGTTATGGTGCATAGAGAAATACTGCTCATTTTCTAGTTGGAAGCACCTGATGGTGGTGTGCCGTTGGATCCTCTCAAGTGTTCAGGGATATGTCTGTGTATGAACATCATGAACATGTGATGTATCTGTGACAAACATAAGGAACTTGTCACTCAACAGCCAAGGTTTTCATAAGAGTACAGCTTGGATATTTGTGAAATAGGAATAATCTTCAAGCACCCTTTGTGTCATAAGCCCATGAGGATACTGGGCTAAAGTCCAATAGATCTTGCAAACGAAAGGAAATGAATCTTTGTTATGCTCACAAGGATATACCTGGAAAAAACTTTGATACTGCTCACAGGAATATTCTAGAAAGGAACAGGATTTTGATACCACCCACAGGGATATATTAGAAAGGAATAAGTATTTGATATTGCTCACAGGGGTATACAAAGAAGGAATAAGACTTTGATATCGCTCACAGGGATATACAAGGAAGGAATAAGACTTTGATATCTCTCACAGGGATATACAAGGAAGGAATAAGACTTTGATGTCGCTCACAAGGGTATTCAAGGAAGGAATAAGACGTTGATATCTCTCACAGGGGTATACAAAGAAGGAATAAGACTTTGATATCTCTCACAGGGATATACAAGGAAGGAATAAGACTTTGATGTCACTCACAGGGATATACAAGGAAGGAATAAGACTTTGATATCTCTCACAGGGATATACAAGGAAGGAATAAGACTTTGATATCTCTCACAGGGGTATACAAGGAAGGAATAAGACTTTGATATTGCTCACAGGGATATACAAGGAAGGAATAAGACTTTGATATCTCTCACAGGGGTATACAAGGAAGGAATAAGACTTTGATGTCGCTCACAAGGGCATACAAGGAAGGAATAAGACTTTGATGTCGCTCACAAGGGTATTCAAGGAAGGAATAAGACGTTGATATCTCTCACAGGGGTATACAAGAAAGGAATAAGACTTTGATACCAGTCTGTCACACACAAAAGAATCTACAGAAGAAGGATTTGAATCTTGTCTGTCTCACAGATACAAGACTACAGAAGTGAGACATTAATAAGAATTTGTACCTCACAAGGATATAGAGCGGCAGAAAGACAAGGACATAAAACTGTTGATGTTGCTATAGATAAAGATTTGTGTGACTGCCCAGGCCTGAGTGACATTAACTATATAGTTCTAAGAACTCCCAGTGCCTGCAGCACCTGCAGCACCTGCAGCACCTGCAGCATGCTGGATGTCAGTCACTACAGCCAGATGGAGGAGTGTGATGTGTTGTATGCATCCTTCACATATCGACCTCCGGGAATGAACCCACTGCTCCACAAATCTCGACCAAGAAAGGTAGGATTGGCATGCAATAATGAGTATGGCAGTCTATGGGCCCATGTCATGATGCTTCTATAAACCTCCAGTCATGTCATTCTGTGGTCTTGCCACGTTCTCTTGTTACCAAGGAAACCTCTACAGGCAGTTTTACAAGCATTCTCCATGAAATCATGTAGATTTCCTAAGAATTGCCTGCATACCAGCAGTATTTTTAGGAATCGCCCTTAACTTTGAATTATTAGTTTTTTTTGAAGATTGATGTTACTTTGCCCTGCTATCACTAAATCAAATCGTAAAATATCACATTATTGTCAACTTCCAAGACATAGTGCCCACTCCTTGTTTTTTAACCTGCAACCCTGCCAGTCACATCCCAGTTGATTTCTACAGTAAGTACCAAGTATTAAACTAATATGTATAAAGTATATCTTTGGTCGGTTCATAAGCTGGACTCTGAGGTTTTGTCTGCCCTCCCCAATTTGCCTCTGCCATGGCTTACAAGACCTCAGAGTCAGTTTTGGTCCTTTTCATATAAAATGGAGGATAAGGGCAGTGTATGAAACTCCTTCAGAAAGACAGGAAGCCTACAGGACTGATAACTAAAAATGTTGCCGCTCCTGTTAACATGTAACTAGCCTTGTGTTAAATATAGGAAATTGAGATATGGCGTTAAAAGAAAGTAATTAATGAATAACTTGTAGTGAGGTAAACTTAAAGGTGTGCAAAAGCAAATTTAATAAAACCATGTGTTGATAGTCACTTGATTCATTCAGTATCACTGCCATTGGAAAAGAACGACATTAGTCATTGGCTGAAAGCATTCTCTAGACCAGTCACATTTAGTATTAGATAAATGGGTAGGTTGATCTGTGGAAGTTACAGTTTGACTGATGATGAACTATACAGACATCATCTAGTTACAACAATTGCAAATTAGTTTTGGGAAATTTCCCATAGTCTGTGACATGGTCAAATACATACCTTTGAAAAATGTATTGGCGCACAGGGCCGGCTATAAAAAAAGTTGTAACCCCCCCATGTAACTAGGAAGCAGCAGGCTACCGGGCAGACGCTGTCTCATACACTGACAAGGGCATTCTTTAATTCAGGGAGCATGAAACCTCAGTACGTTTTCATGTCTCAGCTTTTCTTGTGTTAATGTGATGGTTGTCTGGGTTAGAACATCTAACAGTATGAGATTGGTGAAAGCCTTGAGAGGTTGTTTTATTCCTAACCAGGTTTTTAGTGCATCAGAAACATGTGCTTGTGGTTTCATATCCTGGTTCCCCCTGATTGTGTCTCTAGGTGAATCAGCTCCATACCTACACTCATGGGTTTTGACTCAGTGTAAGAGACCTGCACTTCAGTGTTCTTTCATCACCAACCTGGCAACCCTTGATGAAACCGGAATACCGTTAAAAGCAGCTTTTTCACACACTCTTCAGTGTCCACGAACAGTGTTGGACCCTTTGACAAACTGGCAGATTTGCTGACAGTCTGATGGAAGCCTACAACACGCCCACCCCATTGTGAGACTGCAAGTTTCACAATGACTTTGACTGAAGCTTTTGTATGTGACATGTCACACTTGTTCGCTGTTCATACGTTTTATATTTGTTAATAAATTCCGTACCAATTATAAGAAACGTTAAATGTGGAATGCGTGTTTAAATCTTTTCCTATGGTTCCTGTGTATTTTCAGTGGGTCAGACAGACATCTGAATCTTACAGGACCCAATGTCCTGGTACTTTGAAACACCGTTTGTGAACACTCACTTTCTTGGTGTAGATTCTCTTTACTCTCTTGGTGTAGTTTCTCGGGTTAGCATGCAGATTCCAGGACTCCTGCCCATCCATCAGATGATGGCAGGCATCTAAAAGCCCAGCTTGGTTAAACTGAGCCTTTACCTTTGACCCAGTCAGCTTGACAGATCACCCTTGAATATGTTCATGGCCATCATCTGTTCCTCTGGCAGTGTGATGCTAGGCACCTGACACTGTCAACTGTGACCACATCAGTTTGTCTGGTCCAACATTGATGGGCAGGTGACCTTGGACTCTGAGGCTGCTGACTGGGTGTAGCAGCAGACGGTTTCCATGAAGGTTGGTAGTACTCCATCCAGACCATGACTGTCCCAAGACCACATTTCTCTGGCAAACTCTTGATTTCTTTCTTTCTGGCTCATATAGAATAGATTCTGTAGACATTATATTTCAGAGACTTTGCTAGTAATATCCCAAAAGTGAGCTGAATTCAATGTTCTGGTGATTTCGATGATTGCATTGCTTGCACCATACCAGGCAAGTATGTGCACGACTGGAGAGCACAGGCAGTTTCATCGGTAGGACAGAAGCTCAGTTGTATTATTGACAGTGGAAATCCAGAAGTTAACTTATATACAAAAAGCAAACAACCATTAATATTATTTATCTTAGATAGTTAATACCACTTCAGATACAAAATCAGTTGCCAGTATAATAAAAAATAGCAACCAGAAATCCAGTAAGATACTCTCCCTTGCCATGCAGAGTGAGAAGGACAGCTCATTGTTCAATAGTTTCACCCATACAATGTCATCAATGCGATTTTTGAAGAAAACACTTTATGTTTTTTTGTGTCAAATTGATGACTATATCCTTATTCACACAAGGTTAGTAAGGAAAATATTTTTATTGCTATTTAAAGACATAAATTGTGTTTTTGCCTCAGATCGTCAAAAGAACCCAGCACTGGGTTACATTGTCACAAAGGTTATCCGTCATGGAGATATCTCCAGGCACTTGAAGGAAAGTGTCAATGAAAATCATGCTTCTTTTCTTTGTGTAGTCATTACTTCGTCAAAACTCTGTCTATTTATCAAATGCAAAGGCCATTTTCTTTGGCTTATATTTTCATAATTGGACAAATTAACAAAGCGTTACAATGACTATTATATTACAAAGCTGGGGTGGGTAATAATATTAAATCGAAAGCAGGGGTTATCTCAAGTTTGATGTCACTTTAATTAGTGACATTTGCGGTTTAGCAGGTTGGAAACTCTTATTATGGTGAAGAATACTTTTCAGTGTGTTAACTCTTCAAGCCGTAATTCCTTGATTTAAGCTGTAAAAAAATGCATTATTTTAAATGGACTGAGTTGTATGTCACAACATTTAGCTGATATTCAAGCTGATACACAGATAAACTCGGAAGCCCTGTTCTCTGCATAGAGTAAGCTGTTTTGAGCTGTTTCTCCAAGATTTACTGTACTTGTACTGAGCATTGTGTGCATTCAGAAAAATACTTTTGGTTCTACAAAAGTTTGAAAAGAAGTATTCATTCAAAAACAAATGTTCACTATCCCAGTGGTATGAAACATTTTGTAGAGTCCATCCATTGGTCATTTTGTAAAAGGTGGTATTTTAGTAGTCAAGCAGTGGGTGTCTGGCATATCCGTGGTATTATTCACAAAGCTGGTTTGGCCTTGGCTGTACCATGGGTGTATGTGTACTCAAGATGTCAGATGTCAACATTTTTAGGCATTGTTTCAAAACTGATAAAATTAAATTTTTGTTTCACTTTCACCGCTTCTTATTACACAGCAGCCATCTAGGTAATGTCTCATTCATGTTGTGCATTGTTGTAACAGGAGGTGAAATGCAATACTTGGATGTAATGTAATTGCATGGAAATGTATGGAGATTTAACCAACAATGGATAATGCTCATCTTTCAATAGTTCCAAGTGCACATAGGCTCCACAAGGCCTTGTGTATCATTAGTTATAAGTAAGGATAGGTTTTATGAAGCAGATTCCAATGTTTTCAATGCTGTGTTGAGGAATTTCACCAGTGTGTGAAATATGCTCAAAACCTATCCTGACATCTGGACTGGTAACTTCAAAATGTTATCTGCCCAAATGGATTTTACCAGACTGACATGAAGATATGGTGAATTTTCTCAGATCTGTGGAAAATCCAAACATTTTAGCATTCAACAGGCTTACTGTAAATCCTTCAGAAACCTAGCCTGTCTTGGATGATCAGATGGACTTTATATTATACACTGATTACTTTAAAAATTATGCTGTTTTTCTTCTTCAGCTCTGTTACTTTATGATTACCAATATATATGCATTCATGATTCATGAATAAGACTGCATGATGACAGTTTAGGAGTTAAACCTTCATGACATACAACCGGTTGTATTACACATTTCCACATGAAATTTCCCCACGTTTTTAACCCATTCATCATGACAAAGGTTGTGAGGCAAGATGGTTCTTGTGGATTAACGATAATACTTGTCACACTTTTGTCTTTCTCTTTCTCCTTCTCAAGAGTTGCTGGGTCAGTTGGCTTGATAACTATCACACCTTGGTAATATTCGTCACAAATGTTGATAACACAGGTAAATCTATTTTCTCTTCCTATAATTAAAGCCGTAACAAAGAATGCCAGGAGACGTTTGTTTCTTGTGCCTATTTTGCCAACATGTGAAACATATTAAAATACTGCTGATGTAGCTTCAAGATAACCCGTAATGGCAAATTCAACCAGAATTGATACTATGAGTATAATTGTAAGAACCAATCAACGTGTTAACTGCATAAATTGTGGATATGAATGGTCTATTTCCAACAGTACTTAACCATTTTGCACACTGGACTTTTATGGCTATGTTCAAGGAAGTCCATAGACCAGATTCATGTATGTGTGTCTAAGAAATGTTCCAGTATTTCTGTAAGTTCTATTGAACACATTTCTTAATGAGGCAACACAGACACTCAGTTTGCTGAATTCAGTGAGAAAGCTAATCATGCGTGGAAGAGTATTTGATAATGAGTTTTTCACTTAGAGCGGGCCTCACACTCCAGCGCAGCGATGACTTAGCATAACATCACTGCCACAGGCTAATTTGCATATCACGTGACTCGACTTTTCTCATGTTTGTAAACAAATACTCATATTTGTAAGTAGACTGAGACTGGCATAACGCAAGCGATTTGGTGCGGTTTTCATATGGATGTTTTACACTTTGAGGCCATACTAGTTGTACAGATGGTTTTTTTTTCTTCTTGTGGTTACGCGTTTTTGTCCTCAGAAAACCCAAAGGCAGGAAGGGGAAAAAACATAAAAGTAAAAGTAATATTTCATTTAAGTATTTTACATTTGATAATTTGTGAAGTCTATATGGGGCGAAAAACAATCTGAAAAAAATATTTTCTCTTTAGTTCACATGTTTGGCCAATAAAAACAATAGGATTTTAATTTTTGAATAGGGAAAATTCACTTTTATTTTTTTTTTCTTATTCTTGAAAACGTAAGGCAGGCAGATCCGTAAAACAAGAATGAAGTTGGTCTGGCCTTACATAAATATTCATCTACAACTGTGACAGTAAGGTTTTATGAAAATACATATTTACGTTTCAAACCGGCTGCATCGTTTGCTCTCCATATGGCTTTGATGACAAGCACGTGGAGCAGTACAACCCTTGTAAACAAAGGTTTGCAGTGCAAATTGAAATAAAGTGACGAGTTTTGGGATATGACTTCTCGATGAAACTAAACCATGCTTAATTAGAAGAGGAGACACATCAAAAAGAAATAGTTAAGAAATTGTGTACATAATATTGAATGTGTAAGGCATCGGCACATCTTTCTGGTCTGTGGCAGAGGTACTACCACATGGACCTCTGGGTAGGAGAGTGTGTTAGCCTTCCTGTGGCAGAGGTACTACCACATGGAACTCTGGGTAGGAGAGTGTGTTAGCCTTCCTGTGGCAAAGGTACTACCACATGGACCTCTGGGTAGGAGAGCGTGTTAGCCTTCCTGTGGCAGAGGTACTACCACATGGAACTCTGGGTATGAGAGTGTGTTAGCCTTCCTGTGGCAGAGGTACTACCACATGGAACTCTGGGTAGGAGAGTGTGTTAGCCTTCCTGTGGCAGAGGTACTACCACATGGACCTCTGGGTAGGAGAGCGTGTTAGCCTTCCTGTGGCAGTGGTACTACCACATGGACCTCTGGGTAGGAGAGTGTGTTAGCCTTCCTGTGGCAGTGGTACTACCACATGGAACTCTGGGTAGGAGAGTGTGTTAGCCTTCCTGTGGCAAAGGTACTACCACATGGAACTCTGGGTAGGAGAGTGTGTTAGCCTTCCTGTGGCAGTGGTACTACCACCTGGACCTCTGGGTAGGAGAGTGTGTTAGCCTTCCTGTGGCAGAGGTACTACCACATGGAACTCTGGGTAGGAGAGTGTGTTAGCCTTCCTGTGGCAGAGGTACTACCACATGGACCTCTGGGTAGGAGAGTGTGTTAGCCTTCCTGTGGTAAAGGTACTACCACATGGAACTCTGGGTAGGAGAGTGTGTTAGCCTTCCTGTGGCAAAGGTACTACCACATGGACCTCTGGGTAGGAGAGCGTGTTAGCCTTCCTGTGGCAAAGGTACTACCACATGGAACTCTGGGTAGGAGAGTGTGTTAGCCTTCCTGTGGCAAAGGTACTACCACATGGAACTCTGGGTAGGAGAGTGTGTTAGCCTTCCTGTGGCTAAGCTTTACAATGTAGTTTACACAGGCTATCAGTCACTTGTCAGTCATAGGTCAGTATCAACTCACCAGATACATCATGAACTTTGTTGTACCTATTTTCAGCCTCAGACTGTGAATCTATTGCCCTGATTAAGTGTTGATTCTAACCAGGAGATAAGTTCTCACCACCAGCAGTATGTGATACAAAGCTCATATTTGACAAGATGGTGTTACAAGATGTTGTCTCTGCAGGGATTCATGTTGTGTCTGTAGGTTTGTCAAACATTGTTCCTGTATTTACTCCCATATGGAGAACTTGGTTTGGTATAAGCCCACTGGCAAGATAGCCTGGGGTGTATTCAAATTTTCTGTGTTGGTGTTCATGATGTCAGTCACTGGGTTGTCTTGTTTAAACTAGTTAGTAGTTGAAAAATATAAATCATGTCAAGTGCTGTCTTAAACTGATGATGCCTCAGATTGGAATCTTACTGTTGATAGTGATACAGGTGACATCTTCATTTTAGTTTCAATGTGGGAACAACTTGCCAATGTATTGAATAATGGTCCATATTCACACTGTCCATTCAAGTCATAACAGTGTGAATACCTCATGTCAAAAGTACCGGGCCATAACATCAGGCAGCACTGATTGTGAGTTTTGCAATTAACGAAGTTGTTTTCTTTCAGATGCTGGCACCAAGCTACAAGACAAAAACAGATGATTTTCGCAAAACATTCAAGGATATTCCCCATGAAGAGCGCCTCATTGTTGGTGAGTAGTGTTTTAGTCAGGCAGGTTACTTCTGTGGACTCATGGTAGAGTGTCGGCCTTGAGTGCCCTTAGTCAGAGGTTCAATTCCATACGCACCCCCTGGTCTGGAAGATAGAATATCTGTCCAGAGAAGGAAAAGTTGCTGGTTTGTTGATACAGAAGACATGAAAAGATGATACCTGGTGTGAACCCACTGCTTACTTTGGTGTCCTGCTGCCTGTTGATAAAATAAATTAAGCCGACTTCGCTAACTGTCAGTATATTGACAGAGACGAGTGGCCTGGCAAACACACACTCTACCAGCCTAACTCTTATTTATTTCCTAGTGGATGGCAGTTTGTTATGTGATTACATTGTCAGTCAAATATACATATGTATACTCAAAGAATCTGAAAACTACTGAAATATGATGTATACAGTTTAGATATGGTGTGCCTGTGTTGTCAGATTACTCGTGTGCCCTGCAGAAGGACATCCTGGTGCAGGGACGGATGTACATAACACAGAACTGGATCTGCTTCTACGCCAACATCTTCAGATGGGAGACTGTGGTTTGTGAAACTTTTATGCTTGACAACTGTCCCCAACATCTCTTGCCCCCTGTATTATATCACAGTCATTAGTCCTGGGTTGGCAATGTCATGACACTATAACATGTTTAGATTTTCCATGGAAGTAATTTTCACTGCCAACTACCCTCAGTACAACAGATTATGTTCAACTTTGTGGATTCTTGCTTTTCTTAAATATTCTCTGGATAAATGAATTAGTAGATATTGGAGGTGCAAAAAATAGCAACACTTTCTTGTATGGTGCATAAGTGTATTTGTTCATTTTGCTCAGTAAAGAAAAGTCAAAAGCAATTTGATGTGATGGTATAAAGGATCAACAAATCTTTTTGTCATACCATCAGTAAGTGGAAATGTTTTGATCTTAAACACAAGGAAGTTTCCTGCAGTGTAAGGATAACTTGTATCCGACACATTGTATATCAGGAAGAATACATTCCAGTGAGTTGTTACTTTCGTTACAGTGTTTGCAATTTATCCATCTTAAATAACCATTCATTTGAATAGAATTAATAAAAATCAAAAGTACAAATGTACAGTGGACATTTGTGTACAATCAGTTTTTTTGTAACGCCATTAGTAGATTAACACAGACCAAGTAAAAGACCATTGTTGTTGCTTGCCTTGTTGTTGCCTATTTACTGGGACACAAGACTGTTAAACAAAATGTGAAACCATTTCATCCTGGAAATACTTACATTATTCAGACTGAATCTAGTAATTAGTTCTCTTTGGCTTGCCGTTGCCTGTTTGTTTCGAGCTGACCCTAGGTAGTTTTGAACTAAGTATTGTACACAGGATAGCATTGTTTCCTGAGCCAGGTAAGCAGCCAAGTAGATGTATACTTTGTATACTGATTCCACTAATATTCACTACAGCAGGTGAGGAGAACATGATGTAACATAATGTCCATGCAAAGCATACACAGCTTCCACTTATTTTCTTAAGTGTTCTTTTTGGTATGTCTTCTCCCGTAATCATGGTTACTGATTTGTTGTGTGTAGAACAAGTATAGTCAAACACTATTGTGTTTTGGTTGTCTCACACCAGTGAAAATTTCAGGTCTTCAGTAGAGAATCTGTGAGGAATTGGTCTTCAGCAACCCATACTTGTTATAAAAAGCGAGTAACAGGATCGGATGGTCATGCTTGCTGACTTGGTTGACTCATGTCATCGTATCCCAATTGCGGCGTAGATTGATGCTCATGATGTTGATCATTGGCTTATCTAGCCCAGACTTAAATATTTATAGCCTGCTTATAGCTGGAATATGGCAGAGTGCGACATAGAACTTAACTCACTCACTACTGACAACTTGTTTGGTTGTCCCAGTGCAAAAGCAAGGTGTTTTCAATATCTTCATATTGTAGTTACATCAGATAATCATTTCATCTTAAAACGCATATTGTTTGTTACTCATGTAATGTGCCCCATTATATCTGTACTCCTCATATGACTTTCACAGCTAACTATACAGTGCAAGGAGATTACAGCTGTCACAAAGGAGAAGACAGCGAGAGTCATCCCAAATGCAATTGCCATAACAACTGAACGGGAAAAGTACTTCTTTACATCGTTTGGTGCCCGCGATAAGACATTTATGATGCTCTTCCGAATATGGCAAAATGCGCTCTTGGACCAGGTAGGAGTTGTTTCCCATTGCAGCTTTTCTGGTCTGGTATGAATTGTTTATATCCATATACAATAAAAAATTGGTTGTGTAAAACAATACCTTACATATTTTTGACATTTCAAAAGTTGGACAGAATTAGCTATTTCCTGATAGTATCACTGAAATGTGCCTTGTTCTCTTTGATTGGTAGGGATATATAAATGAAATGTAATATTGTGGTTTATCAACCTGATATTATCATGTTATCACACTAGTTTTAACATCAGTATGTCATGTGTTGCTAGTTAATTTGTTGCCCTTTGAAGACAGGTTCACAAGTAGTAGAAATGTGTGACCCGTGTCCTCTCTCACACTGCTGGAGTATTGCAGAAAGTGTTGTATAAACATCGTCATTGACGGCAGTAAAGTGGTGTTTTGTTGCGACAGCCGATGAGCCCGAAGGAGTTGTGGCAGTGGATACACTACAGCTACGGTGAGGAGCTGGGTCTCACCTCCAGCGACGACGACTACGTGCCACCACCCGGCATGGACGATCTCCGAGAGAGACTCAGCAAGGAGGAGATACTGCCTCCCAAGGTAACTTACTTAAACTGCATACTCTTTTGTCCCTTCTTGACAGCATTGACTGTGTATATACTGAACAAACGATTAACGATCGTAAAATATATATTGTGTCATTTCTATATGAAATAGTGTGATCTTTGTTACAGAAAACGTATTGTTCTAAGTAACTTCTTATTTTTATTTTATGTGGAGGGTGTAGAGGGCTGGGGACTAATGGATGTCAACCAAATTCTGTAATGTATGGAAGTATGCACTTTGAAGTGTAGTAATAAATTTCCTTTTTCAAATGTATCACTTCCAAATGTCATTCAAAAACTCCATGAATCCATACATATGTATATTTGTATTTATGTTAGAAGTAAAACGTGCAGTGAAAGGGAAGAGGCTATCCATTAAATGCATGCTGCCCATGTTCACCCTGTCTGATTGTGTGTGTGTCACTGTGTTATGACCAGTATGTGAAAGAGGCACTGACCTGATAGCAGGTAGCTGGTCAGGGGTTAAAAAATCCCATCGCCCTATGCCCCAGAGACAATTCAGTATTCATTTTGGTCAATCAGATAATGGTATCTTACTTGTCTGTGCGCTACTGGAAAATTTCCACTTATGATTTCAAACTGCAAATAACTTTAGATTTCATGTCATATTTGCTCAAAATGTAGTCATTAAATTTTGCAATGATAATGATGTAGAGTTATCTTTCTTTGCTATTTATCACTTTTCAGTAAATAGTCCAGTAAACAGTAATATCGGATATCATGTTGAGTTATTATTTCATAGATACATCATCATGATTGTGTCTCAAAATCAGGGCAGGTGGAAAATTAGCTAGGACAAGTTACTTTCTTGAAGTCACTTGCTCTGTTGCAAGTGACTTTTTTTTTAAAAAAATTAACTCTCCTAGTAAAATTCCAGTCAGGCCCGAAAATCTGCACAGTCACTGGCTCGATTCGCTTGTGGATTTTCATTGGGTAATTTTGTAAATAAGATAAATGTCATTATCTGATTTCAACATATGTCATATTTGGGATTTCACTTTCTTAGTAAAGTACAAATTCTAGTACTTTTTTGGGTTGAGTCCCATAATCGCCAGCGCACAAAGTCAGCCGCCTAGCCCGCTTAACCACTGCGACTTCCACTGATGATAAGTCATGTAAGACTATGGCCTGATAAAAATGTTCATCATATTAGCAGCTCAGTTTCTACATTCCAGTTTCGGGCTAGAGAATTATAGAATTAATTATAGACCAACAGGTTAGTAAAATCTGGAAACATTTCGCACACTGGTTGTGACTGTTCCAAGATAGACAAGAGTTTCCTGCATGCTGGTGCTGGCAAGGCCACCATTGTCTGCGGTTTCTCTAAAGACGGCTCTGATGTTTCAGGGGCAGTCTGATTCATCAGATATTCATTTGCAGGGTGAGCTTGGTCAGCTGATCAGTAACGACGACACCGATGTCCTCGTGTCTGATGAAGTCTTCTGCCAGTCGCCAGTGCCATTAGATTCTCCACTTGGTATTCGTGGTACCGAGGTGCCAACTGATTTTGGGGACACAACGGAAGACAGTGAAGGTGTGTACGTTTTGTTTTGTCTTGGTTGATATGAGGGACTTCACAACTTGTATCATTATTCCAGGTATTTACTGGTAAACGACCTGACAACGGACCCCAATTTGCATACTTGGGAACGCCCCACAGAACGATTCACTTGAAACAAGAGGGAGACAGGTTGTCTGATAAATATCGAGATCTTCGTTTTCCCCGTGCGTTTCACACATGAATTGTTATAGCACACTCGATTTGGGAACAGGTAGCATCCCAACCAATTGAATCAACACAATATACTGAGCAATTATGTTTAGGACCACCTATCCATTTCACGAAGCAAATGACATTTTCCTGGGTTTTTTTTTTAACAAAATTGTTGAATATCTAAAATGCTTGTCAATGCCCCAATCATCTATTTGTCTTCGTCTTAACTAAAGGTTAGCGTGGCATATAAGTATCTTATGCCTGAAATTGCAGTCTTATCATTCGAAGGAATATGCGGTGTTGTTTTAATGGGTAAAGTTGACTTTTCATCTGCTAAATATTAAATAGATAATAACTACATATAGTTAATTGTGTTTCATTTGACTTTTTAATATGTTAAAAGTTATCTGTTACTGAATGGTGGTGGCTAAATCAGAGTAGCAAGGGGCTACTTTGTAAAAGAGAATCTGCTTTGTTTGCACAATTTTTGTCCATATACATGATAACATTGTATGCTATCTCCCTTGCCTGAGAATGAACTATTTGCCCATATTTTCCCAACTTGGACATTTTGTACTACTACTGAAATCTGTTTAACAGTATTGAGACAGGTGTAAAACAGTAGCGAGACAGGTGCTAATCATGAGCGGTGTTGATTTCATGTCACGGTTAGCATGTATTGCACGTGCATAATCGTCAAGCTACCTGTAGCAGCCAAGTGTACTTGCCCAATTTGTTGTACCCCCTCTGTTGTCACAAATGCGTTTAGTGTGCAGGATAATCTAATATGTGTCTAGCAGTAAAGGGACTTGCAACCTTTAGTTTTAGGGGTTCTGGTTAAATAAATACAGGTCCTGGACTTTAACATTGGGTCCTTAGAGAAATGATAGAAATTGAAATACCACAGATCTCTGCCTCTCCACCACTGGTGACCTAGGATGTAGTCAGGACATACATGCCACAACTAAAACAATACTTCTTTCTTTTTACATGATTCACTGTCAGTCATCTCAAATAATGCCCTCTGTATTTCTGGTATTACTTTGTCTTTTTGCAAGATTTTGTTTCTGGTAAATCCCTTGGGAGTTGAGTGCAGAGATTTTGTGCAAATGTAAATCTTTGAATAGATGTTTTGTGACACCATAAGAGGAAATGTCACTCTGGTGTGACATATGTTTTACGGACTATCTATGTGGAGGTGTTTGACATATGTTGTGATGTTTGAAGTATGTGGTGGTGTTTGATTTATGTCATTATTAATGTGTTTGTGATATGCAGCATTGGTTGTTGTATGCAGTTTTGTTTGATTTACGTGATGGTTTGATTTTTACGTGGTGATGTTTGACGTAAACTGTTTCATATATGCATTTGTTTGACTTACATGAGTAGTATAGGGAATGATAGTTTTAAAACACTTTCATAAAACCCCTCTACAAAGCCTTATTTAGTAAATAAGGCTTTGGTTGGGCCATTAGCTCTTGCTACTATTACCCCTACTACAAAATTACTGTGCCTTGGTAGGAGGTAATACTGTGCCGTACGGTACGATCAATAATTCTTCTCTTACAAAACCCCTACCCGGCCCATCCCTCAAGTAGTATAAGTTGGGTTCGTCGGCTTTCATATCCACTTTATCTATGTTGTAAGTTTTGACTGACCATATAGGATCGGTGGCTCGCTTACGGCTATCGCCCCTATGTTATGTTTATATCGAGGAAACAGTTTAACGTGAACCGCCTATGATCTCTTTGGTGTTCGTAATAAAGGCTTGTTGGGCTTTTTGTATCCCCTGTTCTATGTACTTTTTTTTCTCATCCTCGCTGATAGCAGACTTACGAGACTTGGACCGAATATCTTGTTTCATTCCGTTATATTTTGTGAGTTCAGATAGGATTGAACGAAACTCCTCTTCTGAGATCTTACTGTCAGAGAGTGCCGTGGAAATTCGCTCACTCACTGTGTTGAGCTTTGCTTCGGCCAGAACCCTGATCTCGTCATGTTTCAATGCCTTACGATTAAGTCTGCGTGATACTAACTTAAGCGCCAACCCTACCAACCCTGTCACCCCAGCCGTTATTTCAATACCTAGCACTATAGGTGCAGCCACGATTGTGGTTAACAACCCAACGCCTGCCGCCCCTAGTCCCATGCTGGTTACCATAAGGGTAGTGTCAGCCCCGTCCACGATATTGAAAGCTCTATTGTACTTTTTACATAGTGCTTTCCGCGTGTCACGGTCTTGTTCTAGTTGACGTTTCACATCACATAACTGCCTCAAGCGGAACCCATCTACGGTTTCCAACGTCTTCGCTACTTCCTCTACGACTGGGTACAGACCCATCCTATAATATATATTTTGAAAAATATTTTAATTGGGTTTCAGTTAATAGTCTATCAATGTATTTGAAGCCTATAAGGAGTAGATCATAACTAATGCTAAGAGGTGAGAGGTTAATAGACTTTTCTGTTGTAATAAAAACCCCAGGGAGGCTTACTAAACGTTTTATAGAACCCGTGGGGGTATCCCGTTGTATAACAATACGGCAATATTGATCTAAGTGTTCGGTAAACCAGTGTAATACCACCCCGGGTAAAAATTGACGTCCTTTCGAGGAGTTTTCCTGGTCAAAATACGTAAACATGACTTCTATGATGATTGTGTAGGGGGAGAATATCTCAAGCTGCCTTTCGTGTAAATAACTACTGCTAAATGTTAATTTACTTTCTATTCCAGAAATTAATCCAATTTTTCCTTCATAAAAATATACCTTGGCTGTTGCTTCATTCCCCGTAATGAAATCCCCGGGCCAGATACCGTTATTCCTAATCTTAGAGATAAACCTCCACCCCTCTTTTGTTGTGATATAAGGTGAGGCGAGTGTTAAGTTGATCAGCCATTTGGGTTCTTTTAAATCTGATAACGACACCCGTCTGTACACGTTGTCTTTGAAGTGCAGGATGTATAATTCATCTTCCTCACCAGGCTGATCGAATCCCTCCGTATCTCCCAGGTCGTTAAGCGTAGTGTTGGGATGATGACTAGTCATTATTATACTATTATGATATAATTTCCAACTGGTTTTCTGATAATAATTCAGGGGTTAACTTCATACCCATGAAGTGTATGTTGTCAGGCAGGAAGATATTGATTAGTGATATCTTGTTTTCCACGATCACGTTGACCCCCTGCAGACTGGTCTTGGAGTCGACACCCACCCGCACGTAAACGTTGCAAACTTGAAACTGGTGTCGTTTCACCCACCCGAGTTTGATCCCCTTCACGATCTCGACATCATTCCCCGATGATTCCCCTAGGTAGACTTTGATGAACAATGTTGAGTTTGCCGGTAGACTCTCTAGTATCTTGACCACGCCTTCGAATTCAGACACCAACTGCAATTTCACGTTTTGCATGGCCGGTTTACTCGATAGCATGTGGGCTGCTATAGTGTTGACTGGGCTGACGACTATACTACGTCTATGAGTTGGGACGTAAGCCACGAGCAGGGTTCCATTGTTCACGACTTTGTTTAGGTGGTTGTCTTTGTTATCCGTGAACACGTAAGGGGAGACGAGTTTAATATTGAGAAACCATTTGTTATCGGGTAACAACACCCACTTGTCATCTTCGGTGAAGACGAGCATATATGGTTTGTTTTTGACGACGGTAGTGCTCTCAACATCGTCTAAGTCGAACAGTTTACCACCGAACGATGGGTATATTACCCAATTATTATCACCGGTGTTGACAAGGGTGTACTTAGTGTTGACTGTTGCTCTTGTGGTATCTACTATATCACTTAGGGTTCCACCGGAGGTGACTTCAACGCGTTTGTAAATGTTGTTTTTCAGTTGCAAGGCATACGATTTACCATCTACTCCGGGAGCGTCGAAACCGCGCGTGTCTCCGAGGTCGGAGATCCCGATATTGACGCATTTTTTCACTCCGGGCCCTTGTGCGCTGGTCATGTTACGTGAAGCGTTAAGCTGAGGTATCCTATATTTACAGGATTATGATTTATATCTAACACCGATATTGTCAGCTCAGGTATGTTGCCCTGGGTTAATCTCTTATACTGCCGTGGTGAAAATGACTCGGTTCTACCGTCGTTGAATTTCTCAGTTTTCACCGGCACTGCTCTCAATATAGTGGAAGGGTGACCTCCTTGAATGTTATACGTTGTGCTCACCTGATCGAGATGAATGTACAGCTCTCGGTACGGTACTAGGTCGGGTAACTTCGTGCCTGTGACGGTTGTTGTTGGTTTTATCTCGTCAGGAGACACACCGAGTATCCTCGCTAATGGTCGGCCGAGCCTCAAGGAGGTTCTTCCGTTGTTGATTAACACCACTGTGCCGTTTGAGTCGTTCATCTTGAGTTCGGCTCCCAGGGGTTTGAAGACCTCGTCGTTTAGAGAGCACACGCTGTAGTAGCCGTCAGTTATCTGACTGCGAGTTCCACTAACGAATAGCTTATTGTTGCTGATATTAATGTTAGTCCATTGCGGTAGGTAGGTGATATCGCAGAGTGCGACTTCGAGTTGGCCTGACGTGTTATCGATCGCGTGCGTCAGCTGAACGGCCTCACCGCTCGTTATTCCTGGAAGTGTTATGTACATATTACATATATATTTATTTATATAATAGTTTTAAAATGTATTCCCCTGGTGTGTTTTACCCTAAACTGGATGTAGATTTCTCCCCCATGAAGATCGTGGTTGCTCCTGAGTTGTATTTCAATGCCCAGCTTTTAGATGTGTTCGATAAGTATAAGCTTATGGTGACTAACATTGAGGCAGTCCACGCGTGGTTCAACAACCCTATGCAGTTCTGGCAGAATCAATTCAACTTTGCTGTGTGGTGCGCTACAACGGGGTGTGGTGTGGCATTGGCCGACTCTCAGCGTGGACCGCTGAGTCAGTCTGTGTTCAAGTTCCACGTGTACTACCAGGTCAGACGTATCCTTAAAGAGATCAGTGCCCCCCTCCCACAGGACAAAGCGTGGGACGCAACAAACAACCCATACGATAGACGGGCCTACGAACGTATTTGTAATGAATTCGAAATAAACCCGAAGACGGATTGGCGTTTGCCGGGGCCGAACCACGGGTTGGGTATTCCTTCTGATGGCGTGCGATCAGTGAAAGAACTCAGTGATCTTGTACTGAAACAAGGTAAACTACGCCCGGACTTTGCTTTGTCGAGTAATGAATGGAGGGATGATCGTATGAACTTTAAAGGTGGCGTTGCTTTCACAGTCCAGAAAGTGGAGCAGTCAACCGCAGACGGGTGGAAAATGTTCATGCTGGACACATCGAAAGGATTCACTCGTGCTGGTACAATACGCTTGAACGACTCGATTCGAACGTATGTGTGGTCGCTGTTGGGTGCGCAGTCGCAAACGCGTTCCAACATCATCGGTAAGGGAACTGCTTACGACGCTCAGAAACAGTTCGTTGCCAACGTTGAGGATGCTATTAATTCTCCAGTTGATCTCCCGCGGGCCATCGAACGCTACCAAAACGTGTTAGAATACGCCAGATCGAAAGTCAACTACGTGTTCGGCGTGGGGCTGTACATGTCTCCGAGTGATATGCAACTGAGAGTAAAAAAAGTGGTGGGTTATAACAACAAAATAGTCATAGCCACGGCGGACCAAAAGTTGGGTATCAACCCCGATATTAACACCCCCTATATCCCACACATCCAACCACGTGAAACGGGTATAGTGGAGCCACCCCCGGAGTCTAAAGTTAATGTGGGGGTACCCCCCACACACCCCCATATTCAGGCCTCCAATCAGCAGCATATTGATAGTAAAACAGCCCTGGTGGTTGGTGGGGTAACTTTGGGACTTATTTGGTTAAAGATTTCTTAGCCGCTACGTACACCAGACCCGCCACGGCGACTATGGCTGCCCACAGGTTTTGACTGAGCCACATGGCAGTTTTAGACAGAGCGCTCAACAACCACGAGACGATGCTACCCAGGATGCCGGGAAGGGCTTCGGCGGCTTTACCAGCCAGTTTAGCTAGGCCTTCCCCGAGTTTTTTTATCCAGTCTTTAACACCCCCACCGCCACTTGGAGTTCCCCCGCCGCCAGGTGTGGGGGTTCCTCCCACCAGTGACACCACCAGGGTTGATATGATGAAACCCAATGCAGTCAGAATACTGGCGATGGTGATCCCTTGCTCCCGGAACAATATCCGAATCCTGTTGGCTAAAGTTGTATCCTCGTTCAGTATTCTATCGATTGTTTCCCGAATGCGACTGATCTGGGATCGAAGATGTTCACGATTCGAGGAAGCGGCTTCCAATCGTGTACGTCTCTCGTCTTCTAAATCGCGTAGTCGTTCATTGATGCGACGCTTCATATCATCGTTTTCAGTTTCGTTGAGTTTGGTTTTTTCCCTAGCGATGTGCTCGTCGATTTCGTTCAGTTTCCCCATGTTGTTCACGAGTTCTCCACGCACGCGTTTCACGGCTTCGTCTAAGCCGCGCAGTTCCCTTACCGGAAAGTCAAACCCCGGTAACGGTTTGTCCCAGTAGGTGCTCAACAGTTTTTCTATGCTGTCCGAGGCTTCTGTAGCACGCTGCGGTGTCATTTCATCTCTAGTGGTGAGGTGGGATCTGGTAGCTTGCAGATCTTCAACAACGGCCTTAGGTATTGCACCACCGTAATCATGCATGTTTAGATGTTCACGGATAAATTCAACACCATAGCGTCTGGCTAGAGTTGATAAGGCCAGTGGTTTTTTATTGCGCTTGTTAACGAGGTCAACCTCTGTTTTAGACTTAAGGCGTAGAACACCCTTTGTATCAATAAAAAAATTATCAATGTATCGACCCTGTGGATTAACGTAGTTTTTATCACTTCTTAAACTTTCGTAATAATCATCTACCGTTGTTGCCAAAAGTTCTTGGTTCAATGATGAACTAGTAAATGAGGTCTCCTGCTCATCATCGAATGCCTGGGCACTAGCGCCCGGCATCTCATCCATAGGTATGTCTTCATCCATTAGTACTTAAATATATTTTATTTATATATAACAATGTACGGCAGAAAATTAGATCCTTTCAGAAAATTGAGAGAGCCATTAGGTGCCAGAGCCGTGCGACAGTCGGTGACCATCACCAACAACCCCAGCAAGATAGACCAGAATCAAACTCTGCTGGTTAGATTTCCAAACCTTGGTGAGAATGACCTCATTGTACCAGGCACTGTTCGACTGGCGTTCAATATCACGTTGACCTCCGACAACGACAAACGCGAGCTAGTGCGGAACGTGGGTCGAGCTATCATCAAGAAAACGACCGTCAAGATCAGCGGTAACGAGGTGCTGAGCATCGACGACAGCGACGTGTTTCACTGCTACAAGGATCTCTGGAAAAGCGAGGGAGAACGAGTCAATGATGTGTACCAGGGTATCAGCAAATCAACCCGGGCGCGCATAGGGTATGTCTTCACGACAGACCAGCAAGACAAGCTATCGGACGGTGAAAAGGCCATCGCTCGAGCATACGGGAATCGATTCTGCGTGCCGCTAGACTTCGAGTTGCTCACGGGACATGCGCCGTTTTACCAGGCCGCGCTGGGTGATAGGCTCGAATACGAGCTCACGTTTAACGACTATAGCAAAGTAGTGCGTACGCCGAACGGTGATGAGGCCAGTTATACCATAGACAACATCTCTCTGGAGTTCGACATGGTCACTAGCCCGGAGCTGGCCAGGCAGGTTCGAAGCCAGTACTCTGGGAAGATGGCTATCCTGTACGATCGCGTACTAAGGCATAGATCAGTCGTGCGAGATAAGAGTGACACTGTGTGGAATATCAACCTGAACGTGCCGGCGCGATCGATGAAAGGTATCCTGGTCGTCCCCGTGGAGGATTATGAGCCATTCCGGAGGGACAGCGAGAAGTTTTTCAACCCCGAGATTGAAAAGGTGGAAGTGACTATCGAGGGCGTGCCCAACCAGCTGTTCAGTCATGGTATGAGGCCACACCAGCAGTGGGATGAGATAAAAAAGCTACCAGTGGGGGATTATATAACAAAGGACCTGGACCTCGGCTCCGTGCAGATCGGTGAATACCTGACCACCAAGTACGCCCTATGGTTGGACATGCGATCCACGGATGATGATAAACTGCACGGCAGCGGGCGTCGTATAGATAACGGCAGCGAAGGGATAACCATCCAGATTAATAAGAAGGCTCAAACCGCTGGTAAGTTGAAATTATATCTGTACGTTATTATGGACGCGCAACTTAATATAGACAATGGGAGATTCGTGCAAGCCATCTACTGATGGGGGAGACCCCCTGGGGTTACCCACTGACCCACACTGCGCCATAGTGTGCGGGCAGACTGGCTGTGGGAAGACCGTTTTTGTGTTGGATATGTTGGAGGGTTACTACAAGGATGTGTTCGATAACATCGTTATCATGTGCCCTACTCTGAGCATGAATAAAACGTACGCGCGACCTTGGGTGATGACGGACCCGGACGTACACAAAATCGACCCTGGAACACGCCTGCAGGACTGGTTGAAAGCTCTTCACGAGAAATTTAAAGGGGAACCGACGCTGTTCATACTGGACGACTGCAGCGCTAATCGCGAGATAACAAAAAAGAGAGACATGCTATCGTACCTGGCCTTCTCCGGCCGGCATGCAAATCACAGCGTCTGGGTGCTAACGCAGAAGTTCAACTCGGTGTTGAAAGACCTCAGGGAGCAGACGCGATGGGTGGCCTTATTTCACTGCAAGGACAGGGATTCGTTCGAGGAGTGTTTGAGAGAGAACGATGTGATGAGTAAATTAGAACGGGAACGGGTGAAGAAACAGCTCGCTGAAACTAAACACGCTAAGCTCGTGCTAAAGACCGACCAACCCGTGGCTTATATAGTATGCTAAGCAAAGCTAAGCAAAGCTAAGCTAAAGCTAAGCTAAAGCTAAGCAAAGCTAAGCATATAGCTATGATATTCGAAGTATTTGTCGTGTGCAACTTAACCTTCATTTCTCTGTGTTTTGTCTGCATCGGGTATTATATAGTTAAAACTAAATCTTACTTGTTATATTATAAGATGGAGTGTGAGGAATTGCTCGAACAGTTGGGGGTCTCCCAAACGCCGCCGGCAGGCCCCACTGATGACAAGCGAGAGAAACTGGTGGCGTTGGCTGTTGGCGGCAAAGCCAAACATTACTTTGGAGACTACACTCCGGATAAAATTCACAAAATGTCAGCCGAAGAAATCGATAAGCTGTACGCTAGATACGAGTCCCGGCTCGGAGCAGAAATGACAAAGACAATAGGATCGGCTATGACCCAGATATACACCGGTATTGTATCACACTTCCTTCCCATTCCACCAGAGCGCCGACTTTACCTGTGGGAGGACCTCGAGAAAGACCCTTTTATTGAACACGCCGTGAGCTCTATCAGCTGCGGGCTGTACCACAAATATGGTATGTTGTTGGCTCCAGTGACGGCGGCGATTATCACAGCAAAACATTGTCAATTTGAGAGAAAGAATAATAATAATAGTATAGATGGATGCTGCACAGGAAACCCCAGTGGAGGAGACCCAAGTGGTGGTACCCCCTTCACAGGAACCAGTGACGGTGGAGGTACCTCCAACAGTAACCAGACAGAAGAATCCTAAGAGAGTAGCTGCCGGTAAAAAACGGTGGTGTAACCAACATAAAGTGACCAACCCAACCCGACTGTTGTTGGCTGTAGGTGTAACTGCTGCCTTGGCTATCTCGTGGTTATACGTGGGGGTACCCTCCCACAGTGAGCCACCACCCACCAACAACAGTGGGGGTGTGGGGGTATCCCCCATGGTAGACCCGCATATCATGTTATAATTTAAAATATTTTTATATATACATAATGTCTGAGGGGAAAACGTTCGTCAACGACGCATACCACGCCACAGTGGTCGCCAGTCTAGCCGTAGGGTACGCTCGGTTGACTAAAATGGTGCTTAAACAACCAACTATCAAGCTAGATTTCAACCTGCAGGATATGGGTATGCTCATAATGAACCTTGGTATGGCGATGGCCACAAAAGACATCCTAGTAAAACAAGGAATAATACCTGATAATATAATGAAATAAATATAGGGATGGCCACGATAGCTATGATGGTCGGTGGGGCGTTAGTGAATGCCCTGGCATTTTCCGGGAGTAATTTCCTCTTCTCGAAACTACGAGATGATCACGCGGCTGAAATACAGGAAGAAAGGAAGCGACACGATCTCGCTACTGAGAAATTACAAAGGGCACAGGACGAGTACGTTAAAAAACGCCTCCAGAGGATCGATTTTATTAATGAACAGCTCAAGCGTGAAAACCATGCCATTAAAACATTCTACGATGTCGATGAAGCAATGAAAGAATACTATCTACTAACTGGTAAACAATTGGAACCGCTCAATAAACCCACACTCGCTCAGTACTACACACCATCCAAGGGACAAATGAATCGTGAACTGGGCTTCATAGTGTTGGGTATAGCAGCTACTGCGTTGGTTGCTAAGCAATTAAACTAAAATACCTATATAAGTAAACATGAGACCCGCTCCATACCGATGCGAATACATACTTATGGGGAAGACCGAGGCCTGTGGTAGGAAATGCAGGAATCAGGGGTTCTGTTGTTTCCATATGGGAAGTCCTAACTACACGTGTTCTGTGTGTGGTATCGGGGTTAAAGGGCACTACTGTTTATGTAAAGCTCACGGAGCGAACGTAGTCAGACATCAACTCATATACGAGAATAAAAAAGGCTACATAAAAGAACGTAGGCGACTGCTCAAGATAGCCACTTAAGAGTTACCTCCCCTTACTGTGAACCAATTAGACATTAGTTTTCTTAGGTGTAAACACGATGTCTACTGTGCGCGAGCTCAAGCGGGTCGCAAAACAGAGAGGTGTTATCGGGTATTCTAGAATGCGGAAGTCAGCATTGTTGAGATTACTAGGTTTAGAAGCCCCTCCTACGGTAAAACAATTAAAAGCTCAAGCAAAACAGCTTGGACACACGGGTTATTCAAACCTGGGGAGAGCCGGGTTAACCGCATTGTTATCACATGCCCCCGTAGCAAAACCTCCCACTGTAAAACAACTGAAAGCCGAGGCACACGATTTGGGTTTAGGCGGGTATTCTCGTATGAGAAAACCACAGCTTGTAGAATTATTACGACAGAATAGAGCTATTGACCTACAGTTCGTGCGCACTGAGCACGCCGTAGGTAATTATTTGAGAGGTTGGCGTATGCGCGTTGATAGAAACATAGACATTACAGATATCAAGCCTATGATAGCTGATAAGGTCAACCAGGAACTAAATAACCTAGGAAGTATCAAGTTTCAGATTACAGTGAAAATGTCGCTCGATAAGCAAGTTGGGGGCCCCACAGGGGCCACTGAGTATGTTCAGCCTTACTTCCGAGGTAAACAAGAGGTCGTCACACATGCAGAGACCATTGACGCATCAATCGATACCAGTTTTCAGCAGATACGAGAATACCTAGAACGCTACACACACTTGGGGTCCGGGTGGGCTGTAGATAAAATCGATAATGTCTATCTAGACATAGCTAACTACGTGCCGTTCAGAGGCGGGTCATACCTAGCCTTGCCTCCCTACTATAGAAACAAACATGCCATAGTAAACGTTAAGAATAGAGGAAACGATTGCCTGAGGTTAGCTATCAGGTCAGCCTTATTTCCAGCTGACACTAATCCAAACAGGCCTTCTAATTATCCCCAAGACGATGGGCTTAATTGGGATGGTATAGATGAACCCACCCCCATATCCCAGATCACTAAAGTAGAAAAACAGAATAATCTGGCTATAAATGTCTTTGGGCACGAAGGTAACACAACAATAGTACACAGGGTCAGCCCGGTGAAGGATCGCCAAGTTATCAATATATTCATGATCCAGCGAGGTGAAAAGTATCACTACACGTGGATAAAACATCTCAGCCGGTTGTTGCACGACCAGTCGAAACACGTTGGGGAAAAACACTTTTGTGTACGATGCCTACACGGTTTCAGTCGAGCTGATTTATTAGAATCCCACCGGGATGATTGCCAAGGTGTGGGGCAGACGGCCATACGAGTCGACATGCCTAAGGAAGGTGATAATATCCTACAATTCAGTAACCACAAGAACCAAATGTCTGTACCTTATATCATATACGCCGACTTCGAAGCCTTAGTTGTGGGTGGGGATTCCCCCAGTGGTAGCTTCACCCACAAGACACAAGAGCATAAAGCCTGTTCGTTTGGATACATTGTCGTCCGTTGTGACGGGGAAACGAAAGCTCCGGTAGTGTATAGGGGCCCTGACGCGGCTGAAAGGTTTCTAAAGTGTTTGCAGGAGGAAGAAAAAATTATTAGGAATGCATTGTATAGAATCGCTCCCATGCGTATGACCCGAGCCGACAGGCTAGCTCACGCTAGTAGCACTAACTGTCACGTGTGCGACTCACCACTTAACGGTGATTCGGTGAGAGATCACTGTCACATAACTGGTAAGTATAGAGGCGCCGCTCACAGCGCGTGCAACCTCAAGCTTAAAATCAACCCTAAGACAATAAACATCCCCGTTGTCTTTCACAACTTGAGAGGGTACGACTCACACTTGATCATGCAGGCCATCGCGAAAATCGATGGTAATATAACATGCATCCCCAACAACATGGAGAGATACATCTCCTTCAGTTTAAACGGACTTAGGTTCATTGACTCTTTTCAGTTCCTCCTGTCGTCACTCGACAGTCTGGTCAAGGCCAACAATACCTTCCCTATCACCGATCGATACACAGATGCCGAGACTAGACCCCTGCTTATGAGGAAGGGTGTGTACCCCCCTATGAGTACATGGATAGTTGGGCTAAGTTCACCGAGACCAGACTACCCCCTATTGACTGCTTTTATAGCAAGCTGAATGAGGCGTCCGTCTCACGAGATGATTACTCGCACGCGACTAACGTATGGAATAAACTGGGTTGTAAGAACCTGGGTGATTATCACGACCTGTACTTAAGGACAGATGTACTGCTGTTAGCCGACGTGTTTGAAACGTTCAGGCGGACCTGTTTAAAGCAGTATAAACTCGACCCCGCATGGTATTACACCAGCCCAGGTCTGTCGTGGGACGCCTTGCTTAAAAAGACCGGAGTTAATTTGGAATTGCTAACAGATTACGACATGCACCTATTCATTGAGAAAGGCTTGCGAGGTGGGATTTCCATGGCATCCAAACGATACGCGAAAGCAAATAATCAATACGTGAAAGGTTACGATCCTAACAAACCAACCAATCACATTCTATACCTCGACGCAAACAACCTGTACGGCTGGGCCATGAGCCAGTATCTACCTACAGGGGGATTCGAATGGGTACCCCACGTTGATGTTATGGGGGTCGCACCAGATTCGAACAAAGGGTATATCCTCGAAGTTGACTTAGAGTATCCCAAGGAATTACACACATCACACAACAGCTACCCCCTGGCCCCCGAACGTATGAGGGTTAACCCAGACTGGATGTCTGAGTACCAACATAACTTGTCAGGTGGGCGTGTGACAGACGTTGAAAAACTCGTGCCTAACTTAATGAATAAGACCAAGTACATCGTTCACTATCGCAACCTACAGCTGTACCTGTCGTTGGGTATGAGGCTGACCAAAATACACAGGGTGCTCATGTTCGACCAGAGCCCATGGATGGAGCCCTACATCAGAATGAACACAGACCTACGGAAAAAAGCCACCAGTGATTTTGAGAAAAATCTCTACAAGCTCATGAACAACTCGGTGTTTGGTAAGACTATGGAGAACCTGAGGAAACGCGTGACCGTGAAGCTGGTTAGATCTAGTGAGGAAGACAAGCTCAGGAAATTGATAGCCAGTCCGGCATTCAACCGTAATAAAATATTTACAGACAACCTGGTTGCCATACACATGAAGAAAAGCCACATAAAATTCAACCGACCTGTTTACGTGGGGATGAGCATCCTCGATTTATCCAAACACCTGATGTACGACTTTTACTACAACGAGCTCAAGAAACAGTACGGCGACAGGTGTGAAGTACTGTACACTGACACGGATTCCCTACTAATGGAGATTCGAACCGAGGACGTGTACGAGGACATGAAAAAACACCTCGATTTATACGACACCAGCGACTACCCTAAGACCCATACCCTACACAGTACGGTAAATAAAAAGGTCCTAGGTAAGATGAAGGACGAGTGTGCTGGCACGCCCATAGCCGAGTACATAGGTTTGAGACCTAAGATGTACTCCATACTGAAAGCCGACAATAGTGAGATCCGGAAGGCTAAGGGGGTTAAGAAGTATGTGGTGAAACAACACATCAAACACGCCAGATTCAAGGAAGCCCTGTTCAAGACCTGTACCTTTAGACATAAAATGAACACACTTAGAAGTGATGGACATAAGATATACGGACTGACTATAAACAAGACGTCCCTGTCGCCTATGGACACGAAACGTTGGATAGCTATTGATGGAATAAACACATACGCGTATGGACATGAAAAAATTTGAGGCTATTTACTACAGCCCGCGTGGGTACTGGAAAGGAGCTAACGCAGTAGATAAGCTAGCTAAACTAGCGCGAGTACCCCCGGAGGAAGCCAAAGCGTGGCTTGAAAAACAAGCCCTGTGGCAGATCTATTTACCGGCACCACGCTACGTGCCTAGAAGGAGGTTCGGTATTAACATACCTAATAGCATTCACCAGGCAGACCTATTGTTCCTACCCCACGATAAGAGGTACAAGTATGCCTTAACCGTAGTGGATGTAGCCAGTCGTTACAAGGAAGCCGAACCCTTGACCACGAAAGATTCGGCCCAGGTAGCCAGAGGATTCGAACACATATACAAACGCAGCCCGCTGACGTGGCCAACAGAGCTGCAAGTTGACCCCGGACGGGAGTTCATGGGTGCCGTGTCACAACTGCTAGCCAAACACGATACAAAGGTCAGGCGTGGCACGGCCGGAGCCCATCGCAGCCAAGCCATAGTTGAGAGATTTAATAGGACTTTGGCTGAGCGCTTGTTCGGCTATCAGTATGCTAGGGAGATGACCACCCCTGGAAAACGATCGACTGAATGGGTCACGAGGTTACCCAAGGTGGTGTCGGCAATCAACCATGAAGTCACCCGTCTCACCGGTAAGAAACCGGCAGACGCTATCAAACTAAAATCAATAGTTGCAGAGTCGGCCGCTCCATTGCGTGGGAAGGAGAAACAGATACCAGATAGGGCCCTAGTGAGGTATCTATACCAGCCGGGGGAACACGAGGGCGATAGCCGTAAGCGAGCCACCGATCCTATATGGTCAGTCAAAACTTACAACATAGATAAAGTGGATATGAAAGCCGACGAACCCAACTTATACTACTTGAGGGATGGGCCGGGTAGGGGTTTTGTAAGAGAAGAATTATTGATCGTACCGTACGGCACAGTATTACCTCCTACCAAGGCACAGTAATTTTGTAGTAGGGGTAATAGTAGCAAGAGCTAATGGCCCAACCAAAGCCTTATTTACTAAATAAGGCTTTGTAGAGGGGTTTTATGAAAGTGTTTTAAAACTATCATTCCCTATACTACTACATGATCTTGTTTGACTTAAGTGGTGGTGTGATGCTATTTGTCATATATGATTGTATTTGACACACATGTTGGTGTCTTACATGGTGATGTTTAATGTAAGCTATGATGTTTCACATATATGATTGATTGATAGTGTTTGATTCACATCATTTTGTTTGACTTTAGTGTTGATGTTTGGCTCATGTGATGCTATTTGTCATATGTGGTTGTGCTATTATGCTTCACATATGTGGTGGTGTTGGACTGACATGATGTTTATTTTCTAGGTGAGGTGACTTGTTCTGGTCATGAACACCTGGAGAAGTGTTACCTGGATGAAGTGTTCAACTTCTCGGTGGATCAAGCCTTCGAGTACCTATTCACAGACTCTGCATTCTTTAGGCAGTTTGTTGCATCACGGAAGACTTTTGGTAAGCTATGCTCAGTGGTCTGTTGTCTACTTTCAGCCAAAATATTGACATTGGTGGTATAATACTGTGTGAGATATTGAGGGTTTTTTGCATGATAAGGGTAATTCAAAACATATCTACAATATGAATTGAATGGCTTTAATGCTGATGTGAATTCCCAGTCTGAGTTCCCCTCAAGATTGCCTTGAACACCTACCATTCAAAGTCACATCCATTTTCTGTTCAGTACTTTGTCCGTGGCGTATTTTGGAGAAATCTTAATAAATGCGTTTGTTTCTTTAGCTATGTGATATCCCTGGTAATCTCTTTTTTTCTTCAAAATGTCATATTGGCTAGCATCGTTTTGGTTGATGACTATGACATCACAGAGGAACAAGACATCTTGTGAGCTGAAACTGATCTGTCGTCTGCCAAAACTTGACTCAACTATCAATCAGTGGTATACTTAACCTCGTTCCAACAGTTTGTGTCACACTAACCTGTCGGTGACCTTGATCTTGATGTTTGATGTAATGTGACCAGGATGTGTTTAACTACTTATTTTGTAGTGTGACTCAGATCAGATGTTCACTGATTGTAATCATACCCCATTGTATATTGAATTAGAGCTGGACATATACTGACCTTGACCTTGAATTGTGTTTGTAGAGTTGGAACTGCCCGATTGGAGCGAAGTTGATGAGAACGGAAGTCGTGCTAGAATCATCCACTACACCCTTACACTTAACCATTCCATAGGGCCAAAGACTTCTCCCTCAGAAGAAAAACAGGTTCAGTTACCTTCAGACTGACTTTATCCCATCCATTGTGCCGAATATTTTCTATTCACTTTCATTTTTGTAAAGGTCAATCCAGTGTTTTCAGTGTTATTTTATATGTATTTCACTGAACATTAAAATTATACTGATAATCTTGAGACATTTCACTAGCGGTACATGTTGAAGCCCATTTCAGGTGTCCCTCATCTTGACATTGTAGGAACTTTAGTGAAAAGAAAACGTTTGGACATCATCTTCATTATGTGTACCAGATGTAGCTTGAAAGAGTGTCCGTATTTTGAGTATGACCAGCTGAAACAGTGCCTTGGTTGCTACCTTATATTTTCCCTTCTGCTGCAGAACAGGCTCTACAAGTACAATTGTATAATATTATGATAAAACACAATTTAGGCCCAGTAACTGTGACAGGGAGACACTTCTCCCTTGTCGCATTAATTCTTTACTGTGTAGTCCTGGTGAATATTGTCAAGGAGTCATGGAATATGATGTATGGGTTATGACCTTAACTAATGAATATATATTACCTCTAATTTCAAACAAGATACAAATGAATAGATGCAAACATTTTCTAAGTTTTCAAACTGGAACACTAATCTGTTGTATTTGGGTTAATAAATATGGATCATTTGCTTCAAATACCTAAAAAATCTCTGTATAACTTAACTTGTGATTTGGCTGAAATATTGCTGATGTGAGTTAAAGTCGTAACTTGCTTGCTGACTGACTAACTGACTCACTCACTCGCTGAAATGGGCAAACTGAAGGCTTGCAATGGTTGTCAGGAGGTGTTAAGTGAGTCTAACCTGTAAAAGCAGCATGTTATATCAAAACAGCACTACATGATTTCATGCAAAGAAATCTACCCTAACTTTACTTGGGACAAACTTTTGTCTATTGTAGCACGTGTCAGTAGCAGGTCACCTGCTGGTAACATTGATCAACAGCTGTAACTGGGGATAGATTGGGGATAGTGAACTAGTGGTAACCATGTCTGGCATCCAGTTGACATTGTGTTGACAGACATGTATGAAGGAAAGTCAACACGGGCTGATGTACATCATCGACACCGACTGCATGAATGGAGGTATCCCCTATGCTGATGCCTTCTTTGTTGCCAACCGCTACTGTCTGACCCGAGTTTCCAGGAACAAGTGTCGAATCCATGTCTCCAGTGAAGTGAGATACAAGAAGTCTGTCATCGGCATTATCAAGAGTAAGTTGCACATGTCAGTCATGTAAGTCTGTCATCGGCATTATCAAGAGTAAGTTGCACATGTCAGTCATGTAAGTCTGTCATTGGCATTATCAAGAGTAAGTTGCACATGTCAGTCATGTAAGTCTGTCATCGGCATCATCAAGAGTAAGTTGCACATGTCAGTCATGTAAGTCTGCCATGGGCATTATCAAGAGTAAGTTGCACATGTCAGTCATGTCAGTCAGTCATTGGTACATCCTCCATGTCATGAAAGGAAGGTAATAAAATCATTAGGGCTAGTTGTAGATGCGTCCAGGGTATTGTGGAGATTTATTGGAATGTGTACTCCGGAGATATCTAGGTTGTCATCTGTATTATCAAAGGTGAATCGCACATGTTGACAATGTAAGTCTGTCATGGGTATTATCAAGGGTGAGTCCCACATGTTGATCATGTAAGTCTGTCATGGGTATTATCAAGGGTAAGTCACACATGTCGATCATGTAAGTCTGTCATGGGTATTATCAAGGGTGAGTCCCACATGTTGATCATGTAAGTCTGTCATGGTTTATTATCAAGGGTGAGTCCCACATGTTGATCATGTAAGTCTGTCATGGGTATTATCAAGAGTAAGTTGCACATGTCAGTCATGTCAGTCAGTCATTGGTACATCCTCCATGTCTCCAGAGTATACATTCTGATAAACCTCCACTATATCCTGGATACATCAGTGGCTCCGATAATTTTACTGCATCCCTTGATGGTCTTTTTATCCAACAGGTGTCTGTGATGGGAAGTTGAGCGTACCAGTCACAACTCACTTTCACTTCTTGAATTATCTAACTGACTAAACTTGGCATTACAAATGATGCAGAGGTACTCTGAAAGAGGTAGAAGGAGTTATTTCGTATATATTTTGAAAAGGGTGAGACCTGTAAATTTGTCTTAATGATTTCCCCAAAATCTGAATCGCGCTGTGAACAAATCTTTTCGGCTGCAACCACTATCTTTGTTGACACTGGCAGGCTCAGTGGCAATGCCAGCTTATCTGAATGGCTACTGTGAGAATGTGGAGCTAGGAAAGGAAGGTAATAAAATCATTAGGGCTAGTTGTAGATGCGTCCAGGGTATTGTGGAGATTTATTGGAATGTGTAGGGTGAGTCCCACATGTTGATCATGTAAGTCTGTCATGGGTATTATCAAGGGTAAGTCACACATGTCGATCATGTAAGTCTGTCATGGGTGTTATCAAGGGTGAGTCCCACATGTTGATCATGTAAGTCTGTCATGGGTATTATCAAGGGTAAGTCACACATGTCGATCATGTAAGTCTGTCATGGGTGTTATCAAGGGTGAGTCCCACATGTTGATCATGTAAGTCTGTCATGGGTATTATCAAGGGTAAGTCACACATGTCGATCATGTACGTCTGTCATGGGTATTATCAAGGGTAAGTCACACATGGTGGTAATGTGATTTTTGACTTGTGTGTATATGGATATACAACTCCAACATATGATTTGTGACTTCTGTGTTGCAGGCATGATTGAGCGGAGTGCTGTAGGTGGACTGACGGACTACTTTCGTGCACTATGTGAGTATGCAAACATCGTGGCATTAGGAGCAATGCCTCTTGATTCAGTAGTCGTATCAAGGCGTAGCTTATGTTTCAAGATCCTTAGTGAAATTTAGAACTTTGGCAGTTATCATTGTATTGTCATCAGCTAAATTTTCAAGTGTGACAAAAGTGTAAACATGTTCTGAAGGGGCTTCCATGTTGGCTTATGATCAAGTGTTCGTGCCATAAGTGTGATATGATGTAATGCCTGTGTACTTATAGATCCCACCTCATGTAGTATACATGGAAATATTGTGATTGTTGAGATAACTTAGACAGCTGCATGTTTTAATGCTAATAAAATGAAACGTGCCATTCCTGTAATTGGTGTTCTACAGCCTAGGTTGTAGGAAACAACTAACAGGATTGGGTGGTGAGGCTTGCTGACTTGGTTGACATATAGATCAGTGCTCATGCTGTTGATCACAGGATTGCATGGTCCAGACTCATGTATTTACAGACTGGCGCCACATAGCTGGAGTATTGCTGAATGCGGTGTTAAACAACAAACAAACCCCCAAAATATAGTGCCTGTATATCGTAGACAGACGTGAAACAAAAACCATGATTGTCTGTTGCGTGAATTGTAGTGAGTGAGTTTAGATTTACGCTACTTTCAGTAATATTCAAGCAGTATCACAGTGGGAGGTTGAACAACAGAAATTGGCTTTACACATTGTACTACAGAGAATCAACCCTGCGTCTTCGACATGAAGATTGAACGCTTTAGCGACTAGGCTACCCCATCTCCCTGGCTGTTGGGTGAAATGTGGTGAGATTGTTCCCTGTTTTTCAGCTGCCCATCTGCGTCGTGAAGCTGAGAGACAAGAGACAGTCAGCAGCAGTCAAAAACCAGCCAAGAAGAAACTACGTAGACGCAGGAAAATCATTGGGAGCACCTCAGAAGTTGTCACACCGTCACGGCAGCCTGAGAGACAGATGTCAGCCCCGCCATCCCCAGTGAAACGTAAGTAGTGCAGTGAGTCAAAGAATGTACATAATTTTGATGGTAACATTAAAACATTAAATTGAAAAGGTGTCTGTCAGTACAGTGTCAGTTTCTTAAGAAAGTACCGTTTTGTTTTATTTTATTGAAGGCACATAGTGAACCTCCTCTGACACCAAACAGTTTCCTGATGTCACAGAACTTGGTCACTCTGCTTACAACTGTACATAATGGGATTAATATTCTATAGTGCATCAGAAACAGTTGCTTTCTGTCTGTCATGGGAAGAATCTCAGTTGTCTTGGTTACTATATGTTACTACACCAACAAGAATGTCTCAAGGTTTGAAGGTGGAAATACACATACATGCATATTGGCATCCCACAATTACTAGAGAAGTTGTTTCACTAAAAATATTGTTGAAAATGTGATGATATTTCTCCTTACTTCAGACATGGGGACCCGAGACATGAAACTCAGTGTGAATGCAGAGTCCTTTGTGCGATTAATATTTTTCATGTAAGTATGAGTAGTGCAGTTACTGCTTTAAGTGATCATGTTTGTTTGCCCCAGTCTGCACACCTTCGAGCAGTAATGCAAGGAGCACAGTATTATCAAAGGGACTCTTTGTCGATTCATTACAGAATTTATTATCAAGACTTCAGGAGAGGTATTGTTTAATTTATCAGTGTTTCTTTCTGCATCAGTTTTCTCAATTGTTGGTAGCCATTTATTCAAGATCAACATATTGTTTGCTTTATGAATAACAAATATGTAAACTGTTATAATTGCTCACATGGTGTATACCATGAAGAATGAGGAGAGTTCTATGGATATACAACTATTTTAATATAATATGTGTCCATAGGACTCACCTCGTTCATCACACCAACTTCTAAATGCCACTGAAGGAAGCTGGTATATACCATGTTAACCAGCCGTAATTGCACACCAAGCATATTCCAAGGCAGTGGGATGTACATAGGGATGGTGATGCATCAGTCTGTCTCTGCCAGAGCACCAGTGTCTGTGTTGTTGTTCCAGATTGGCTGTACTGGTGGTACTCAATGCCATCCTGTTCTTCAAGGTGTGGTGCCTGGAGGACATCGTCAGGCAGAGATACCTTCATCACACTGCCAGGGACTTTGACAACATTGAGTAAGTCAGGCCCTTAATGATATATGTATTGAAAAGATCATGTGGCATTTATATTAGATCACATGATATGTTAGAGTGATCATGTGACATGACTGAAAGATCACATGCCATTTTGGGTAGAGCACATGACATGCTGGAAATACCATGTGATATGTTGAAAATATCACATGACAAGTTGTAGAGAGCACATTAAGTGTTATGGAGATATTGTGTTAAAAACATCACCTTCCAGAAGGTGTAAAAGCTTCATGACATTAAAGTAGGCTCTGATAGATATTTGCCTGGCTGTTTACATGAAGTATGATTTCAGGGAATATCCCAGGTCTCAGGAACAGTGGGCCAACTTGTTGAAGCAACAGAAGAGTCTGTACAACCGGGAGATTGACAAGTGGAATGACGTGTTGTCTACGTCCATACAGTTGATCGAACAGGTATGTAAACTGTAGCATATGTCATATATGTAACAAGTGGAAGCTGCAGTGTGTTGATGATTAGATACCTGACTCTGAGGGTGCGGGTTTGAATCCTGGATGGGACTTAACCTAACAAAAGAACTAGCATCTGTGTTTTATACTTACTTGGGATATGCAGCCCTAGATATAACATATGTTACATTTGACAACTCTCTATATGACATTTTGTCTTTAAATGTATGTAGAATGGCAAGTGGCATGATATCAGAGAAGGCATGTTACTGGCTCGAAAGACACTTAGAGATGGTCAAATCAGTACCTAGTAAAGGTCATTATATGTATAAGGTATTCACTGGTCACGAGGGGTTGATTTTCTCGACGTTTGTTTATGGTGCTGAAGGGCTCAGGGAACATAAACAAACATCAAGGGTACGTCAGTCTTTGGACCCGGAGGGACCAGTGAACAACATATTTAAAGTGTTATTTGAGATAAAGAATTACTACCATGAATTACCAAATATGTTTGGCATTGCCAGTAGGGTACATAGAAATGTTACTCTCATGTAAGCGGACTACATTGAAAATATCAGAAGAGCTCTCGGCCATTCAGAAAACAAAACTTAAATTTAAATGCTATCCTCATGAAAGTGAAAACTCTTTAGCTTTTAATATAAGTCTTCCAGTTATTTATATTTCATGTCTTGTCTTTTATTTTCAGATGAAGGGTACCTTAGAAACACTCAGGGATGGACTGAAATTGAGGAATGCTGACAGGAAGTCCTGACCCACAATGCATCTGTGTGAGCATTAACCTCAAACCTTCATGTCCAGAAGTCAGTGGTAGAGGTCACAACTCCACAAAACCAGCAACAATCTTGGGATCAGCAGCAAAGGTTTTTGTGACATTTGATTGGTCAGTGGTAGTTTTCCTTCTGACCAATCAGGGACCAGGATTTTCAAGCTTGTGAAACTGTTACTGAATGTGATATAATGTCTCTGGTATACAAGAGAAAGTTGTTGATATTTATTTGACTATGAGAGAAGTCTCTCAGTTAAGTTATGAATATAAGAAATGCCTATGCAGAATTTACACTGCAGAATCGCATCTGAATATCTGTTCTTTGTCATTTTTGGATTTTCTCCACAACAGGAAGAATCCCCAAATCACCAGCTTTTTAGAGAAGTATTTGACAAACATTTAGGACATGTATAGGAATAATCACCAATATGTTTCATGGATGAACATTTGACTCAAGTCAGCATTGTGCTAGAATTGCTTCATTCCAACTGATTTTACATGTCAGGGGGTATCTAATCCATTAGTAGGCATTCAAGGTTTGAACCCTTCAGCTTAAGAGGGATGGAGGGTGGAGGGTTCAGTAGGAGAATACAAGTGGAGACATCACTGCTAGGCCACATTTGTGTGACTGTGGCACGTCGTGAATTGAAGTGTGATAGTTGCATGTTGTGTGTTCATGTGTGACTGTGGCACGTCTTGTATTGATGCCTGTAAAGGACTGGTGTTTTCTCCTTTCACCATGAAGTAAATAGGGAGTGACCCACCACCAAACACCAGTTGCGTCACCCTTCAGGAGAGTAGTTCCAGTTAAATATAAAACCTAAATATGTGTGTGTATGATTATCATGTGATGGTCACAGACTGATAAGGGGCTAAATAGAGTGTGTGCACTTGTGTGCCTGTGTGCGTGCGTATTCATCGTGTAGTGATCAGTCAGTGATGGTCACAGCCAGCTGAGGGTTGACTAGTGTCATAGTGGCCATGATTGAACCAATGTGTTTGTCTTCACAGACCTCCCCAGCATCTGCTTAGTCACTTCATACCAGATACTATGTATCCTTATCTAAGTGACGTCCACCTCCTGTTGGTGATGGGGTAGCGGATGGTTCAAGCTTCAGCTTACTTTGGTTCACATCTAGGTTTTATTGTTGGTGTCATGCTCACTGGTCCAAGGTTAGAATTTTCTCCAGCTGCCTGCAAACTAACAGACTTAGTACATTTTGAGACTTTCATTTCAACATATCACAATATTCCATGTCAGTGTACTATATCCTGTACTTATGAAACTTGCAGGTGCTGGACCACACTTGAGACTGATATATTTGGGAGGTCATGTGGGGCGCAAGCTTTGTTTTTGAGTATGTTAGTCAGAGTTAATATATAAACACATATTTGTATATAGATATCATAGTTTTGTATGAAGGGTTACCCTGTTTGCACATTGTTAGAATTTTCTTTGTACAACATTACATTCCACACCTAGTTGAGATGTAGATTGCCTGCAATGTTTGTCTCATAGATACAGCACAGTATTCTGAAAGCACAGATTGTGGGCTACTCCTGTGTAGGTCATGTTACATGCTTGTGACTTGTGGTCATGTGACATGTTCCTGGAACCAGTTCACGTGACATTGACCAGCGAATGCAGATGATATATGTTATGAAGTTTTCAACCATTTACAATGAAGGTCAGTTTACTTTGGGAAGGTCATGAGCAGGGATGCCAGATTTCCGCTGATTTCATTTTTGAAATTGATCAGTTCTGTGAATTATCAAAATCTGTTGAGAAACCCTGAACCCCCATTAGATGACACAAACTTACGTTTTCTGATGAAAACAGATTTTCCTGTTGCCATCCGGGCATGTGTTATGTCATGGTGTAAAGATCATTTGACATCTTGGAGTGTGGAGGTCATGTGATGTCATGTAGTGTGCAGGTCATGTAACCTGTCAGGTGTCATTCAGAATTGATGCTTAATGATTGCTGGAAGAGGACATGGTTCCATCTTGCCCTCAGTTGACAGTCATATAGTAATCATTGTCTCATGTCATGTGACATCCCTGAGTCATGTGACACCATCTTGAACCAGCTTTTATCAATTTTAACAATCAGGGCTTTGTCAATATCACAAGCAATCAGATCATACAGTTTGGTAATAAATGACAGACTTACTGCCATTCTGTATCCTTCAGCCATGTATCTAATGTTCCATTGTGTGATTTGTTTGTTCCTGGGTTGGCTTGATGTGATTGAAAGTGTGTATGCCTTAACCATATTCTTGTATGAAGCTGAATTATCTCATGGTGTACAGGTGTGGCTGAAACAGCTGTTTCAGCACTTTAGGCAATTTACATCTAGATATCAAAATGCTTGTCTTATTTAAGCATAAAACTTGTCACAGAGGAGAATCAAATGAAAAAATGCAAACCTTACTTGTAGTGTCCTTGGCAACCTATGGAACATGTTTTATTTTTCCTATAAGGAGGTGTGTCTCTTTGTCTCCATGTACAGCCTAACTAAATGTCATGTATCCTACTCAAAAGAAGGTAAGGAAATCTATTTTAATTACCTATAGTCATCTGAAAACAATTAGGTGTTCTATAGCCTTCTGAGTAGCATGTTTGCCAGATAGTGCTGCAGACAGTGGTGACTGCTCAACATTTGAAAGGAATGCTAGTCTCTGATACACCAAACCAAGTAATAAAACATCACAACATTCCTATCCATAGCTGAGCAGAGTAGATGCTCCAACAGTTTGTTTCCAACTGGTTTCCTACAACAGTGGTAAACCCATTGCTAGCAATATTCCAGCAATATGAAGGCAGGGATTCCAGAAATGGGCACACATTGTGCCAATGTAGAGAATCAAAAGCAGTGCACTCTGTTTAAGTTGGACCGGGTTGGGACCAACTAAAAACTTAAAATTAGAGATCAGTCCGGGGTAGACAAAAATTTCCTGTAAAGACAAATTACGTCAGGACGGTAATTTCAGTCCGGTATATACAGCAATCCGAGAAAGACAGAGTCCGAGCTGGACAGAGTGCAGTGTATTAGGTGTGAGGAGTGCACACTTCTACCGCTGGGCTACACCATTGCACCATACCAGCAAGTAGTAGAGGAGACGTGTGGTGGCAGTGATAACTCCTCACCACGAGGACTTCATTACATCTACAATTAGTACAGTCATCTGTCCTAAACTAGGATATATTTTTTTCCATAGTTTAATCAATTGATATCCCAGTCTACAAACAAATAAAACACAAGTACTTAATTTCTGTTTCTGGTAACTGTGGTCAGGAGTAAGTCATTATTTAGTTTTAAACTGTCGGCTTCAAACATGTGATGTTCCTGGAAAGCTGCTTGTATATGTAACAGACATTTATATGTACTGGCATTTGAAGTAATATCTTCAGATAGTGGACCTGTCAGTTGTTGTGCATGCATGCATGCTGGCCATACCAGGGTCTTCTGTCCTTGAATAATGCAGAGGTGAAATAAGATTTGAACTTGGTCATTTGTTAGAACCGATTTGATGAAATGGACTGGCCACTGGCATCCTGCATCAGATCATGCTTCAACCATCAATGTTAAGCCAGAAATACCCTCTCTGACAGAACTGCCACAGAATTAATATTTTTTTCTTGACAATTTGCTTGCGCTCAAGTTTTGTACCTGGTCCTGCTTCCATGAGATATAGATGGGAACCGTTGTCAGTTTTAATTAGTTCCTGTTTTCAGCCAAATTGAAATACTGTGAACCGGTTCTGAATTTCAGCTTTCAGCCATGTCATTGGATTTTCACATGGGTTTGCAAACTAGTGTAAATTTCAAAGGCTGGAAACATGAAGATTTCACAACTTAGTCACCTTGTGCATAAAACATGTCATTAAAACCAGCTGGAATTCCTGTCTAGACAGGATCCACTGTCTGCAGCCACACACAGACTGTGATAACAATCATTTAGTGCAATATCTTGTCCTTTCAGTGTCTCCCTTCTTCACACAGTGACCACCAGAGGTCATGGTGGTTGTGTTGGTAGTTATACAGAGTATGCACTGAAGTTCTCTTGCACTGTAAACAGACAATATATCATGGTATTTGCACTGTCATCAGCTTGGCTATTTTAGTTTATGTTGATTAGTTTGTCTTGTTACGTTGGCCAGGCTTGTCTCCATAAACAAAATTGTACATACTGTAAGCTTGTATTTTTTGTGATGCGTGTGTATGTAGGATGTTACAGCCTTGTTAACCTCCACAACTCTTCACTGCCATGGTAACACATCACAGGTGTGATGACATGAGACCATTCTGACAGAGTGGGACAATGCTTCATTAAGCAGATCAGTGCTAGATCTAGACTTAAGTAGAAACTATCAAGTTGGATGTGTAATAAGTTCCACATTTCAATATTGAGCCATGGCAATGCAGAGGAGGCACTGGCAATTTTTGCTTTGTGCAAGAACATGTTGATTTCTTGTTTTATGTTTTTTTTGTCCTCAGAAAACCAAAAGGCAGGACGGAAATAACATAAAAATAAAATCACCAATCAAAGTTACATGCCTTCAATATATAATTAAGATATTTTACTTCTGTCAGTTTATAAAGTATATATGAGACAAAAAACAATCAAAGAATTTTTTCTTGTAAATTTATGCTTTGGGGCAATAAAAACTTTCGGATTTTTGTTTTTTTGGAGCAGGGAAAATGAATGTTTATTGTTTTCTTATTGTTGAAAAAATGTGTGAGGTGGATCTGTGAATTATGTCAAATAATAATAATATTGATCTGGCCTTAAAAAAAATCCATAGGTTTTCTGAGATAATATAATGTGGGTTGAAAAATTGTTTTGATAGATTAATATTGTTTCACTTTCTGCCTCTAATTAAAGTCCCTGTCGGCCCATCCTTCAGAGCATTGTCAGGGTGATATTTATCCTAGTATTTGATTAAGTCCATCTTCCTTGGATTGCAAATTGACACTTTAGTGACATACATTCCTGTATCAGACAAATAAAACTACATACTTTCACAATGGTGACTGTTTAAATGTTTAGTAGGGGAATGATATGCTGAGTATGTCAAAAGATGCCATTAGATAGAGATAACTTATTTGTTTCCCATTATTCAGATTGTTGTTGAATGCACATGTATATTTAGAATGAATGCAAAATGTGTATTTGTGTGATATGCTGACCTCTCAAAAAACACTTGGAGGTTGTAGTCCCTATCTTATCCCCCTTGTTTAGTTAAGCTTTGTATCATCCGACCTGAGTGTGTATACACACTGTTATCACTGATAACTTGGCCTTGTGTGTGGCTACACCACTGTTGGACGGCATGTTTCTTTAGACAGTTTCCATTGCGGCTTTGCAATGTTCATCTTGTCTATGTTTCAACTGAAAATTGTTATTGTTAGGTGTCAGTCCCTGGCTTGGCACTGGTTGTGCTTTCATTTTCAGATTGACTAATAAATGTTCAGAAATATTTGCAGAGAAGATGATTTATGTTGTATTGGTGGTGTTTTTTTGGTTTAAGTGTCATTTCTGGATTCTGTTGACAACATTTGTATATTGTGCCATGATGGACGGAGCTCTTCCTGTAGCCCAAGACATGACAGGGAAGAGGGGCTGGGCACATATAATTGGGGGATGGCATGGTCAGATGATAGGGGCTAGGAGGTTCAGATTATAGGGAATGGCATGGTCAGATGATAGGGGCTAGGAGGTTCAGATTATAGGGAATGGCATGGTCAGATGATAGGGGCTAGGAGGGTCAGATTATAGGGGGTGGGATGCTGGGATTATTGGGTTAGGTCAGATTATAGGGGCTAGGAGGGTCAGATTATAGGGGGTGGGAAGATGGGATTATTGGGGTGGTCAGATTATAGGGGTGGGGTGGTTAGATCATTGGGAATAGAGTAGTCAGATTATTGGTGGTGGGTTGGTCAGATTAAACGGGGTGGGCTAGTCAGATTATTGGATACATTGTGTGTGTGTTTGGACCATGTAGAATGGGTGCCAGGGCATGCATGTTAAAAAGGGTTGGTTTATCATGGCCATTTTACATCTAGATTTGGGACATGCTTGGGACACATGAAGAGTTTCATCTCGGGATGTTGTATACACCAGTACCAGGCTTTGTGGTTATGATGATATTGTTGTTCCAGACTTCCATCTTCCTATGTCTGGCTCACAGCAGTCCATTGTACTTCTGGAACAGGACTGTGGTCGTGATGAACTCTGATGTAGATAGATCTTCAAGGTGTTCATGTCCCAGCTAGAGGGTCAGACATCTTATCTGCCTGTGATAATTTCTGTGACTGTTGTCAAGATCAAATATATAGATAAAAAGCCAGATGCTACACAGAGGAAACATAATATGATGTGTCACCATGGTAACCCCAACTTTGGCAGTGTGTATCCATTTGCTGTGTTACATGGAGCAATCAGGGAAATTGTATATTTCAGTTGATAAAATGTTTTCATTAATATGTTCTTTTTGGTATTGTGAAATGTAAGAACTATGCTTCTATCTCACATGTACCAATATTTTATTCTTCTGTTCAAAGAATGAATAAAACCTTTACTTTGAATAAAAGTCTGTCTGGAGTTGCCATGGTGACATGACTTAGCCAAGGATGTTTTGTACTGTGATGTGTCACTTACCAGTCGTGTATATAGTTGTAAGGGGAGTAGTACCTGGAGTTTATGATGTACATAGTTGTAAGAGCAGTAGTACCTGCAGTCTACATTGTACATAGTGAAGAGTACATTTGCACTGTCATATTTTCATCATTTTTTTCTCAGATTGAAAAAGTATATAAACTATTTCAAAATATGAGCTGTTTCTTGTTGTGCAATTATAGAGTGCTTTCATGCAAAGGATGAAAGAGCAGGACTAACAACATTACAGAACAACCAGATGGACCCTAATGAATGAATGGGTCTCAAGTGTTGAAGTTCAATTATGCCAATACAGAATTTTATATTTTGCTGTGACATCCCAAAACATCAGGAAACCTGAACTAATCATTTCTTTTCTCAAAATTATTGATTTCATTAATGAAGTAAATTAACAACATGTTTTCCAGATTTTTTAAACAAAAACCAAACCACGTTGCCATCACAACTTGAGCAGAAAACTCATTAAAGCTGTGTTTTTGGTTCCTCAAGACAATGCACCTGTGCAAAAACAACAAATCATCTCGGCTGTTGTGCAAGTAGCTTTTAGCTTCTTTACTGTCAAATATATTCACCAGATTTGGCATCCTTAGATTCACAAACATATAGAACAACATGTATGACTTACCCAAAGTTTATGTTCCCTGTGAATTCAATGCCATGTGTTCTCAAAGCTCAAGAAATCAGGTGGTCAGGCTTGCTTACATGGTTGACACATGCCATTGCAGCCCAGCTGTGTAGATTATTGCTCATGCTGTCAATCTCTGGATTGTCTGGTCCAGGCTCGATTATTTACTGACCAGCATCATATAGCTGGAATATTGCTGAATGCAGCATTCTACAACCAACAACAAACAAAAAAAGATAAGGATAAATCGATCACCATCCTATTGTGTTTGTAGGCAAATACATTAACGCAAAGGAACCTTATCACAGGTCAAAAGAACCTTATCACAGGTCAAGACGCTGCCACCATGCTGCCTGTGTTCAAAAGAGTTGGACAACTGGAATTGCAAAAACGACACATACTGCATATGTTTACATGATAACAGTATTAAATATACTGTGCTAAAAAGAAATTATACATCGGGAAAAAATGAATTTTAGGAAACATTTGACAGGTCAACCTATGCTCAATCCCAACATATGGGGGAATGGTTGCCAATGACAAAACATTTGAAAATATACACCTGGAAATTAATCAAGCAACACCCCAATTTTTTCTATTGGAGCAACTTTGAAGTGTTCTGACAATCAAAATATGCCGGGTTGATATAGTTTGACACTTTTTTATTCAACAGACGATCTCTGACAAACAACTTAAAGGGAAAAAGTATCAAGACTTTGCTTTATTGCAACGAAATCCAAATTCTTAAAACTGTCTTAAATTCATGAAAAAATGGACACAATTTACTATTCATCCACAGACGTTGTTGTCAGGTGTAATAACACAAATGTCACATGGAAAGAAAGAACAGTCATCTGAGAGTCTGCACACCGACTTTCATCAATATCTAGTGTGTCCTCCCTGCGCACGCACCACCGATTCCAGACGCCTCCTCATTCCTTGGATGAGTCTCCGGATCTGATTCTGGGGGATCCTGTTCCACTCCTCATGCAGGGCAGCCGTCAATTCGTTGAGATTATGGACTGGTGGGTCTCTCTGCCTCACACGACGGCCAATAAAGTCCCACAAATGTTCAATGGGGTTGAGGTCAGGGCTCATGGCAGGCCATGGAATTCTGTCAATTGCATTTTGCCGCAAAAAATCATTTACAGCATGCGCCCTGTGAGGTCTAGCATTGTCGTCCATAAATATGGGTCTCGTTGCCAGAGGATGGTTCTCAAAATGAGGTACCACAGCCCTGTCAAGAACCTCCTGTTGGTAACGAACACCGTTAAGGTTGCCACGGATGGTAATGATATCCAACTTGCAGTTCATGGAAATGCACCCCCATACCATAACGGAACCTCCCCCAAAGGCCACAGTCTCCTGGATGTTCCGTGGAGCCATTGCTGTGTTCCTCTGCCTCCAGACCCGAGTACGACCGTCCACCATGTGCAGCAAGAACCGGCTCTCATCTGAGAAATGGACCTTCCTCCAAGAGGCAATGTTCCAGTGCAAACGGTCATTACACCAGGCCAGTCGGGCTGCCTTATGGGCTGGAGACAGTCTGGGTCGCTTGATTGGCCTCCTTGCCCGGTATCCTGCAGCTTTCAGACGATTCCGAACAGTCCTGTTCGAGATGGGTCTCCCTGGAAGCCACTCCTGTCTCAACCGAGAGCTCGAGTCGAAGGACCTGCGCCGTACAAGTCTCAGTAAAGCTCTGTCCTCCCGGACTGTGGTCTTCCTGGGTCTTCCTGGTCTAGGCAGGTCTTTAACTTCATTAGTGGCCCGGTATTTTTTCAAAAGTTTTGAAATTATGGAATGATGTCGTCCGATTTGAGTCCCGATTTGTCTTAGAGACATACCAGCATTCCTCATGCCGATTATTTGCCAACGAGTGGCCTCTGATAATTTCCTACGTGCCATGACATTGAAATGAATGAAAAACCGAATGCAATCGACAACCTGCGCTTGTAAACACCCCAGGGAAAAAGTGCATTTTTCGAAAGTTGAGGTTAAAGCAATGCACGTGCGCTGTGCTAGCTTCACGCGCGTCATATCAACCCATGAAAAGCTCATGCTGTATGTCAATACATCAAAATTGAATAATCAATCATCAAAATTACTTCGTTAAACTTTGTTAAGTTTTTATGTGTCTTTGAATTTGGTGTTGCTTAATTAATTTCCATATGTATATATAGAAACAGACAAACGTGACGTTACACCCACGACTGCAGTGACGTACTGCTAAAAGGCAGCCACACTACATGAAATGTGATAAGAGTTTGTAAAATTGTGTATCACCTTGAACCGAATCCAACGACTATAGGCTTAAAAAGCCACATCAATGGAACTCCACTTGCATTGCTTTTAGACCCTATAGACGACAAGAGAACGAAAAGAAACTCAACGACACAAGGCCATCAACAGTTTACAAGGACGGGTAAGGCAGCATGAGGTGGCAAGGCACTTCAGTGTGTCTAGACAGAACATGTGCCCAAATTATTAAACCTATGGATCCGGTACAACAATGTTGGGAGTTTTATCCTGGTCTCTAAATACGTTGTCTTCCGTCATGTCGCTTGATGGGATGCCGTGATTCATCACTGAACCATATGTGCCTTCAGTTTCCAAGGTTCCGTGGGTGCGCCGTGTTACATCACTTTGATGTAATAGTATTATCAGAGAAGGGGCAACTCTTGGACGTCTAGCACACATACCTGCCTCTCGGAGACGGCTCCTGATTGTCTGGTCGGACATCCTGCAGACTGGCGCAGTTTCTGTGTAGTGTCCCGGGCATAACGATGGGTTACCCGGCTCTTGGGCTGGTGGGGTGACTCGCGTTCTTCCTGGTCCTGGATGATCATTTGTCGAACTGGAATGCACAAAAGGATACCACGAACGAGTTATTGTATTGTCACCACCGTTGAGACGTGCCATTTCCTCATCCTGTATTTGCAAGGGTCTTGGAAGAATTTGCTTGATGCCTTTGGGTCTTTCATAGTCATAGGTTATACTCATGTTTTGCACGTGAAAAGCGGCTCTTGGTTTTGTTCCATCACAGCCTTGCTCGTCATGACAATCATGGTCGATAAAACCATTGAAAATCGTTTATGACTGGATTCACTCACGCAGGTTCCTCTACACCATACCAACAACAATATTCAATCCCCCAAAACATGGTCAATGTGACATGTGTACAAACTTTCGATCATAATTTTCAAAGTTGATTTCTTGTTTTGAAGAGTTGTGTTAAACCACGTGTACACAGGGATGCTTTGAAAATGGTTGCAATGTTACATTTCAATTTAATTAAATTGCAAATCACAGTATGATGCAGTAGAGGTGAAACATATCTAAACATGATTAACAAAACGAAACGGTATTGAACAGTAATAGACTTCCATAATCAACAAAATCATTAACCCGTGAAACAGGCGTGCAAATTGTGTTGCACTGAAGGAACAAAATGTTAACATGAAATTTATCGATCGGCAAAACGACAATAAGAGGCACTGTTACAGAAATGGCATGTGCTAGATGCAACCTTGTAACTGAAAATGAGCCTCTCGCACTTTCTGTGTTATCTATGTATTAGTTGATCTGCTTAATTCAGATATTCCCAAAACGAAGTACATTCTACTGTCTGCTTTTTATTATGCAATTTGTAACATTATATTCTACCCAGCTATCCCACTGAACGGTAACCAAGTAAAGTGAATAAAAAATGTTAAACAAATTTTAACATTAAAGTTCAAGTCAGTTTTGGACAGCAAAGCAGTGTTCAGTAAGACATATGACCATCAAGAACATGAATGCAAACAAAACACGTCTTTGCTTTGACCAAATGAGCCTTTAAAGTTGCTGTTGTTGTAAACACGACTTCCAATAATGTGCCAAGCATGTTCGGTGGCATTTTAAGATGAGGTGGCCTTGCAGGCCAGTACATGTCTGTCATGTTGTTGATCTAAATAACATTAACAATTCTCTCTCGGGCATTCTCAACCATGGAAGGGCATTATCATCCATAAAATTGAAGATAGGACCCGCTTGTTGTATCAGAGGAATGATTAGAGGTGGATTTTGATCGATCAAACTGCAAGTGTGGAATGTGGAGCACATTCATGTCATACATTTTGCATGTTGTTTCGGGTTGTTGTGGTTGTGTTCGGGTGATGTTATCAATGTTATCAGATAAATCAATGCGACAATCACTAGAGGTCATTCGTTATTAGCTTATGTTGTTTCTGATATGTACCTGTCAGGAACATGCCGGCAAAAAGATAAAGATAAAGATATTGGTCTGAAAATACTTGTTGCTAATCTTTTGTTGTAGCATTTATAGTTATCTGCTCACTGTGATATAATTTGTCATTCTTGTATTAATACATTCGGTTTATACTGACTGACGGACGATTTGGCATAATGTCAATTAATTGCAGAGACACGAGAATCAGAGTATCAGTTCTGACTGTACGGGTAGGCCTGATGATTTGGCACATGTGCAGGACGATATGATGGTCACATTAATCTTTACTGGAAACTCAGACATATGCGTGCCATGGTAGTAAATGTTAGAAATTGGAGAATACATTTATTGAATAAATTGTTTCCATAGATATAGGCCAATACCTACAATGTTGGTGTCCGATGAAGGAAGGACAATATTTGATTACTTCAAATGATTACGTCATATTTTATGTCACCGAATTGAAATTAGAAGCTTGTAATGGTTGTTGTTTCTATACCATGCATCATAAGCTACCTTTCGATATGCTATTAATTTTGTTGCGATACGTCTATGAAATTATTTTTGTATCAAAATCGTGTCGCAAGCAATGTTGAGAACCCATATTCAATCACCCCGCAATGACAGCTAACAGAAATAAATGGAGCCAGAAAAAAGTATGGTAGCGTTTATTTTTTGAAGCATGCGCAATAGTGATTACATTTAGTATTGTGTCCAATGATTAACATGCCCACAGAATGAAACAAGTCACTGCAATAGAGGCAAATATCTCCCGTTCTCTCAAGGTAGAAAACATCTATCTGGAGATGTAACTTCATTTCAGTGGAGTCCAATATGTCTAACCAAATCAACCAGCCCTGAAAATAAAGCGTCGGGCTTATACCGGACCGTTGCCGCACTAAAGAACCCCTTGGGGGAGTCACCCCGCAACGAGGAGGAGGGAAAGTTAACAAGCAATGTTTATGTTATAAATTACATCTGGGAATTAATGGGAAATTACTACATGCAGTTGAGGCTATGTATGATAACACTTCGAGCAGGGTTCGAGTTAAGAACGAATACACACATGCTTTCGAAATCTGTCCGCCAAGGGTGTACATTATCCCCGACATTATTTTCAGTGAATATGAACGATCTTGCTACCGAAATTAAAAGCTTAGGATGTGGTAGTGACATCAGTGGAGTTATGTTGAATGTTCGCCTTTATGCTGACGTCATTGCTCTGATATCCCCGGGTGAATTATCACTACAGAGAATGTTCGATGTTGTGTCCGATTGGTGCGCCAGGTGGCATATGTTAGTAAATATTCCGAAAACTAAAGTTGTTCACTTTTGTCCTTCTATTACCAGGTCAAGTTTTACATTCAATATTGGTTGTAAGGTTTTGGGAATATAACCCTGCTTATAAATATCTTGGAAGTTGGTTGCAGGAAGTTCTGATTTAAATTTTACAGCTAAAGAGATTGCAAAATCGGCCAGGACTGTAGGTGTGATGGCCTACAGTGTTTATGATACTTTGATAATTTAGTTCAACTTATATTGACATATGGCGCTGTCATATGGGGCACAAAACGGTTTAGCTGCAATAACGCTGTTCAAAACCATGCCTGCAGATTTGTCTTGGGAGTTAGTTGTAAAACACCTAATTTAACAGTCTGAGGAGAGATGCGGTGAAGCACTCCCTTTTGTAAATAGAAAATGAAATACTGACGTTTTAGCCTAAATTGAATTGTTTGGCAGACTCTAGTCTGTCAAATATCATTACGCGCTAGTCCCGACAACAGATCTTTCTAAATAACAGCTTTCAGTTCACGATAGTTATAGCATGACAGGGATTGATGTTAAATTATCGTGTGAGTGTTTAGAGAATTGTGGAATGATCGTGGACAGTTGAATGGAAATAAACTACGAACGAGTAGACTTTTCAAAAGTTCTCCGGCGGCTGAACCGTGCACTACTCAGTTACAAGATCCCATCGCAGTACTCTGGTTAAACTGCACTGTAGTTCTCTCCCCTTCGAAGTTGAACGTGGCAGGATCACTCGACCCAAGACACCAGTGGGACATCGGTTATGTAAGTTCTTTGATTACCACTCAGTGGAGGATGAGATTCAGTTGCCGTTGTCCGTTTTATTCAGATTGACGATACAGTTTTCTCATGGCGTTGATTCATTTAGACTCTGCTGTCTCGCTGCTGCCTGCCGTACAGCAGTCAGTGTGTATGCTACAACACACAGCATTAGTTGAATCTCTTGCCGCTCTAGTCAACCGTATGTACAGGAGGAGACTAAATACCTCCTAGTACGGAGATCGGGTGGGTGTATGTGTGGGTGTGTGGGTGTGTGGGTGTGAGGAAGGATTAGTGCGTGGGTTAGTTTGATGCATGCATGAATGTATTTCTGTGCACAAGAAGTGTGATGTATGTGCAATATATATTTTTCTTTATCTTAAATGTTTTACAGAGATATATGTTTACATGTGTCTCATAGGCCAAATGGCCAGATGCTATGTGATACCTTTTCAACCGTGTCATTATGCACCGACACATTAATAAAATATTTTTTTCTTTTTCTGCTAACAACTTCATTTTGGACCATCCCAGTCTCCAGTTTCCAGCATACTGGAGCATGGGGACACGTGACGTGACGTTCGCGTAGTTTCGGTTGAAATTAACGAGTTTCTCACAACAGTCAGAGCGAAAGAATTAAAACCGTTCTTAAATTTTAAATATATCAAGGCACAAGGTGCACGTGCCCATGCGATGGGTATCATCAAATTTCTTGGATTCTTTTCGCTAAATATTCAGTTGGGGGATATTAAAATAACTTTTCAAATAACTGTTACTTTATGTTATTTTACTCATCAACATGTTTTTCATTGGCTTTTACAGTTGAGAATTTAGGCTTGAAGCACTACTCCAAATAATTTTTGTACTCCGTTTTGTTTCCTCGCCCGTAGAATATAGTATGAATCTGGTGCTACCTTAAGTCGACCCGTGAAGGTCCCGGGGTAGAATAGGCCTTCAGCAACCCATGCTTGCCATAAAAGGCGACTCAGCTTGTCGTAAGAGGCGACTAACGGGATCGGGTGGTCAGGCTCGCTGACTTGGTTGACACATGTCATCGGTTCCCAATTGCGCAGATCGATGCTCATGTTGTTGATCACTGGATTGTTTGGTCCAGACTCGATTATTTACAGACCGCCGCCATATAGCTGTAATATTGCTGAGTGCGGTGTAAAACTAAACTCACTCACTAAAATAAGTCAGTTGTAATAACTTTTTATTAGCCGTTCCGTTTTAAAAGTTCTAAATGCCGTTTCCCATTTAGACTTTAAAATGTCATTTTGAAGATTAAAGAATGTGGAATGTTGGAGTTTATTATTAAAACTTATTAATCGATTCGTTTTTACACCAATTTGGCCCAATCAATTAATTGCAAAACAAATCTAAGAATTTAATGTTGTTCTACTACTAACTAAAGAAAACGTCTGTAGTGCCCTCGGGGTGTAGTTAGTTCACGTAGTCCCTGGTCGGGCTACAACAATGCACTGGGTTGCCAATGCCTCGCAGTTTCGTTGTAACTTCGGATCGGCACGAACCTGTGGGATTTTGGGGACCTCAGTTCTTGAGAAGAACGCGTTACAAATATCGGGCAAATGAGCGTCGTTGGGCTCGGAGAAAGCTGACATTTTTCGGATCCCTGAGTATTTTCGGATCCGTATGCATTGCTGACTGCGACTGTCTGTAACTTCGGATTTCTTAATCAATGAGGATGATGTATGTTTGCCCGGAAAATACACGCTCCGCATGGTTAAGGAGCACACGTAAAGACGGAGGAAAATAGTCCTCATTGACTTTGGCGGTTGCTTTACGGAAATTCGGATCCCGCGGAATCACGGGCTGCGCGAAGTTACATGAATAGGCTGTACGTGGACCGCGGCCCTGTTACGTAGAGACAAACGCTGGAGTCCATGGCCGAACGGCGGGCAGCTGATGTGGGTCGACACATGATTCGGAAAACACGGCACGCGATACGAGAACGCAAGCCTTCCTGATAACTTCGGATCGCCTTTGACGCCGCGAGTGATTCTTTGGGCGGGTTCATCGAACATCCTCTGTCCTGTCCACGAAGTTAACGAGCGACTGACATACACAAACATAATATATGACTTGGTTAATTAATACACCCGATATTGACTGTCATTAAAGATGGAAATGCTAAACTTTCTAAGGAAGGTTTTTTTCTGCTAGTGACCATCAGGCTGCCTACAGTAATTTATTGGCTTTACTGAGCACAACGTTGCAGCTATGAGTATGGATTGCGATAATGAAAATATTAGTGATTGATGCAATTGCAAAAATTGTGTGTAGTCGCTGTAGTGACGTCTAATTTGCATAGCAACAGGAATACTCTGCTGAATCCTTTACCACGTATTCGTCCTCTACTCTCCACCTGGCCCTGGGTGTGCCGCCTTTCCCCACCCCGCATCTGGTAAAATGTTTCATCACCCTCCCTCTGTACCATTGGTCATACATATTATGAGAGTTTTACTCAACCTCATGACACATTGGTTCATCCTAAATGAATTTAGATCTAATCTCATCGTCGATATCTTGTCGCTTATAATTCATAGCTCTGTGAGTACTTCAATGCTATGATTATGGTGTCTGTGGCGTGTACAGTATTTGAAATCGATGTTGGTCTGTGTGACCATCTCTGCCGCTTGTTTACCTGTGTTATTAAACTCCACCTTAACCGCCTAACAAATGTTTATTAGCTTATTCATAATTAATATGGAGGTTTAGAGCAAAATATTTTGTATTGGTTGAACATTTCAGTTCGTCCAGTGTTTTCAAATCAAAGCTCATCCATCGTTAACTTTCTGTACAAACTGTCTTTCAGTGGACTGTGTGACAGATAATCTATTTCAAGTCACTGTGGGGATTCTGATTTTGTTGTTTCAGGAACGTATTGCTGTGCCACATCGCTAGGTGGTTGACGTAACAAGCAACCTAAGGACAGTCCATTTTGACAGACCTCATGCTACAGAACACAGCTACTAAACCGTTATTCCCGCGGGGCACATGAACCAGCTCAGGTTACACACATAATTTCGGATCTCCCGGCACTTTACGTTGATTATTTGATAACGTCGGATCGGTGCAGAAGTGCGAATTCAAGTCGATCTTTTCAGGAATCCCTCCGCTCAACGCCGTGACTGTGGCGATTTGTTCGGCATGTTTAGGACATTGGCAAATAGGAACGAATACCGCGCTTAGCATCGGATCCCACTGGGCAAAACTTTGTTCACGCTCTAATTTCGGATCCGGGACAAAATATGCAATAGAGGTGCGTTAAACCGACCATCGTGACCACATGGCACGGGGGACTGTCGAGAATGCTCGGGAGCGGGCACGACAGCTTCAGCGAAACCACCAGGAAGTGCTAGCGACAAACAAATTTCGGATATGCCGTCTCCCTATGCAGCTTCATTGATAATATCGGACAGGTGGGGAAAACTGCATGACTCATAGAAACTTCGCTGATTTTTGAACGTCGGGATCGGCGACTACATGCCAGCTGGTAGTGGTGGAAGTTAGCGTCCATTACGGCAAGCTTAATCTCGCTCACGAGAATAATTTCTGTGCATGCACGTCGAATGTCTGGTTAGTTTCGGATCCCGTGGCCAGTTTGGTTTGATCGGACAGATATAATAGTGCGTGCGTGCGTGCGTGCGTGCGTGCGTGCGTGCGTGCGTGCGTGCGTGCGTGCGTGCGTGCGTGCGTGCGTGCGTGCGTGCGTGCGTGCGTGCGTGCGTGCGTGCGTGCGTGCGTGCGTGCGTGCGTGCGTGCGTGCAACAACAACAACAACAGCAACAACTGGACCATTGATGCTAGGGCGAATGCAATTTACTATAAAAAAATGATAATCAATCGTAACCCACCGCGTTGATTGTGAGGAATGACAATCATGCTTATTAAGTAAATCAGGTTCATTGGAATGATCTTCATTCATTTCAGCACTTTATTTCCCCCCCTTCATCACAACGTACACCTCAGTAATCTTTTCCTATTCCCCCACCTCCACCTGACACATGCGCGAACGACGTTCATTGTTCATTCATTATGTTGTCCTGCATAGGTCACGGAGATGAGGAGGGTCTTGTCTAATATCTTTTGGGGTCACATGGAGGGGAAAAAAACGTTGGTTTTTTTTTTGAAAGTGGAGGGCAGTATTTTTTTCGGATCCCTTGCCACAGGAAAAGACGAGAATGAAAGCGATGTCGGTCTTCACATTGATGATTGTCAGGTACCTATGACGAAACAGAAGCAAATATCTCGGATTTTGCCGTCGGTTTTCGGATTCGCTTTACCATAGTTGTTTTCTGCGTTTTCTCGGATTTCAAACGCTGCTTAATCTACGGCGACGAGTATCGTGACCACGTAGAGATGGGCCGCGAGCCCGTTGCCTGGTTGTGACGTATTTTCTTCGGATCATTAGTGAAATTTCGGATCTTCTAAGCGGTAAGGTTTGTTCAGTAGTAATATCGGATCCGTGGGGAAAACTGCTTGATGGAGAGAATCCTCGAAAATTTGGACACTTGTTACACGTTATGCTCGCGTATGGTCGACAAACCGGGTCTTACGCCCTGCTCGCGCAGCTTAATCTGAGCCCAACAGTCATGCTAGCTACTTCTCATAACTTTTCATTGTTATTTCGGATCGCATATAAAATTTGACGATCAAGTATGTCGACGCAAAATCTTGAGCCGCCGCGTCAAACCTACCTCACAAGAGGTACACTCACGCCCCTCTTCCCGAGCATTCCGCGGATCCGCAGATTAAGCAGCGAAGTTCAGTACAAGTCGCTGACATCAACAGCACAGCGTGAGATAGCTCCGCTCACAAGCGGGAGCCAACGTGCTGGCGAAAGCAGCAGGCATCCTGCCGCGTCAGCTACAAGCAGTTCGGCTGATCAGATGTGAACGGGCACGCAAATGCCAATCCCGTGCTCTCTTTTCTTGCACCACGTAAGGCGTGTGACAATGTATTTATTTGTAAGAGCGATATCTTGGTTCAAACAAGTCAGTTCGCCTGTCTAACCTTAAGATACGGAGTGATTGTTTAAAAGGCAATGTAACAGAAATCTTCACGGGTCAATTTTAATAATGAAAGGACCCAAGGACAAAAGGGCCAAAGGGAAGTCAAGAGGGCCGCCATAAAGTCAAAAGGGCCATACACAAACATCATGTTTGATCATATTAATATTTATAAATATTTATATGTCTATTTGTATTAATGTGTAAATAGTATCAAAAGTAATAATTTATAGTGTGATCATCATACACTGAAATGGACCTGAAGTTACAATATTTGATCTGATGACATATGATAAGGTAATTAAATTTGAAATGTTCGTCTTTTATATATTTTGCGCCACGAGATCAATCACAACTAAAGAGTGAGGACTATTGTCATGCCACTTGCTTGACACCGACATTAATTATAAAATCTATGGAGAAATGTCGCCTATACAGAATAAAGAGGTATATCCATAAAGATCCTCATCCTTCATCTTCCCAACTACTAGGATGCCAATCAAAGAAGTCAATCACAACAAATCAGGTTACTGACTGGTTAATTGACACGCATGACATATTTAAACCTCACAACAAAATAAAGTTTGTCTTGTTTAGATTACTGACTAGTACATAAACAGTTGCATGGTTGACTAAACACTTAACCACTACTGTTAATTTTACTCTCTGATATGTTTAGGATGTTTAGGATTAAATTAGAACTACTGCAACAACATGTAATAAATTTCTTTTAATCTTACTATTTTCTAAAAATCTGACCCTTTTGTGGCCCAACTGACCTCCCTTAGGTCCTTTTGCTCCAGCAGGGTTGACGTATCGGGATCGAGCCCACCTGTGACCAGAGGTGAAAACCTTGAGTCAACTTTGTGTGCAGGCCCTTTCAGTGTTGTCACAGCCCATTGTGTACAGTACAAAACCCTGTGTATTTAAAAGAACCCACGATCCGCTGGAATATGACCAGATGGTGGCCACATGAATACGTTCAAACACCTAGTTGCGGGTACAGCAACGTACAGTAAACTTGGACAAAGTACTGTGACTATGTGTCCCAGTCCACCCAGCTGTGAATGGGTATACCTCGTTAGGATTAGAAAGCCACAAAACCTCTGTGTTGCATGAGTTGTATACTCCCAATGGAGTTGAGATTGACAATACGATGTGCTGTTGAGATTGACATCCTGTGATCGAGGGAAAAACACCAGCGCCTTGAACATGCACTATGGCGTGGACATATGCGCTATATAATATTCTATCCCAAAGATAGCTGAATTCGACGTTCTGCTGATTTTGATGACTGCATTGCTAGCGCTATATCCGGGAGGTACGTGCGCGATCGGAGTGCACAGTTTCATCGGTAGGGCAGATACCCAGTTTCTGTCGAATCTGTCGTGAGACGTTTTATTGACAATTGACATCCGGAAGTTAAATTATGTAAAGTGCAAATATACGTCAATATTATTTATCGTTAATACCACTTCAGATGCAAATTTAATTGCAACCATAACTAAAAATAGTGAGCGAAATTCACCAAAATCAGTCGTCTGCTAGTGACAGGGTATGTATAAAAGAAGAGGCCACGTGATCAAAACACTCGCAGTGCGGAGGGGGAAAGTATGGCTCATCGTCGAAAACACAAACAAAATACCTGGACATGGCAAGTTCCGTCGATACGATGTCATCAACACTAAAAAATGTCGTAGGAGGCACGTGTTATTTTATGTGATTAATCTGTCTGTAAAACGCAAGGTTAGCAAAATCAAAACTTTAAATGATGTTAAAGATAAAAATTACGTTCTTGTCTTTCATCGTCGAAAACCCCTCACACCGGGATAAGTCTTATATTCTATAATGCGTGTAATTTCGGATCTGATTGCGCAAACTCTGCACAGCACACATAACCTTTGCATCCTTATCGCTGTATGGAGTATCTACATACAAGGAAGATAACTCTTGTTACTTCCTTGAAGAAATCAACATGGTTGACGAAGTCACCAAGAAAACTTTAGCGCAGATTCCCCTGTTGAAAACAAAAGCCAGCCCACGTGATGGAGAATTGTGGATACAGCGTTTAAAGGAGGAATATCAAGCGTTGATAAAGGTTATATTTGGCTCTTACTTTAAACGTTGTATTGTGTCCAGCCCATTGAACCCAGGTAGTGGCTGGACACCATATGGTAGCGCCAATGTGTCAATGTACAAGGTTCACCTAATCGAACTTTGCCTGATTGTAGCTTGCCTGATGTTTGTTAAAGCTGAAATGATGTTATGGCTGAACAAGTGGTCTCTATGAAAAACATCAGAGTCTCGTGTACGACTCTTAACCACGCCCACATACTGACATAGGTACAATGTTTGAAGGTAATGTCTGTTGTCTTGTACAGACATGGCCCGAACGCAGCAGAAGGACGTAGAAAAGTATAATGAAAAGATTAACTGGTTCACTGGTTGGTGCTACACTGAACACTGTTTGGGACAGTTGAGAAGTAAAAACGTTTTGGAGTCGTAGCCAGCAGAATTTGTGTGGAGTGAAATAGCTGTAACCATAAATATGATGACTGCTTCAGTTATCATGATATTCAGTTTCTGCATCTTGACAGTGAATTTCTATTACCAGTGATTACCAGAAGAGCCAAATATGCACAATTGTGTCTCATGACCTACACAACAACCATATTGCAATTTATCATGTAGCATCCGACATCAAACCGATGGTTATCATGATATTACACATACATTTTACAACAAATAATAAGATTTATGTTTGTGATTCATTGTATGAATTGCAATAAAAATTTCCTAAAATATTTGTTCATCGAAATTGTGTGTGACTCTTTCAGTCTTTACTTCAACCACTCTCTGATTACTGCTGTTATTACCTGGAAATGAATGTTAGCTGACAGAAATGGACCCACATGCCTTAATATCCATGCTTTGCACACCATTTGCAGCTGTATTTTAGTACCCTGATCTAATGTATGCAAACAGGATGTTTTCTCGTCTGAAATCTAAAATGTGACTGAGCAATTTCTTTTGCAATAAAATATCTGGAAAAAGCAATAATGTGCTCAAAACTATTTTGCAAATGGTCATTGATATTTCAAATACCTGGTGTATGTGGTAAACACAGTCCAAGCAGAGCAACAGAAGATTAGAGATTATTCCGTACATCATTATGGATTTAAAGTCTATGAAATCTTTTTGAGGCAGTAAATGAACCATCATTTCATCTTGTCATTGGAGGCATTAAATGAGCCGTCATTTTGTCGTGTCATTGTGTTTGTATACTATGAAATATTGGAACCTAACAACAAAGTAAAGTTGTGGTAACTTACTCATAGTGTTACCATACGTACAGTGTCTGTGTATGTTTCCAGTATGTACAGAACAACAAGGAGGGAGACAATGACTGGTTTCGACTGGAGTCAAACAAGGAGGGAACACGTTGGTTTGGGAAATGTTGGTATATCCACGAACTGCTCAAGTATGAGTTTGATGTAGAATTTGATGTAAGTAAATATTTCACTGTCTGTCATGCACCTTACAGAATCTGCAACTGTAACAGTGGTTCAAGCAAATAACATATCATAAGTTGTTCACTGGTCACGATGGGGGCATGGGCTGTTATCTAGCCTCATGTAAGAATGTCGAGTTTTGATTGGTCCACGTGACTCTGATAAAATACCATGTACATCCATCACGATCCATGAGCGGTTCAAACAATCAGCTGGTGTCAACATGGTAGCAAGTCGATTCAATGCGTGTTGTTTTGTTTTGATTTAGTGCAAACATTCAGCTAGATGAATGCGTTTTCACATTGTGTCGAGGGAAATACAGGGTTTTATCAGTCCTGAGTAAGGTTATATTCCTCGAGCCGGAGTACCCACGACTTTAGTTTATATTCCCTGAGCCCTTTGAATCAAATGATTTGAATCTTGCATCTTGCTGGTTTTCTCACATGGTATAATTCCCCAACTTAGTTTTCATGTACATTTGAACGTTTTATCAAAATTTTATTGATTGGAATATGAGGCAAATGTTTTGGTAGCCATCGCTAGATTTCGCAGATGACACAAGAGAAAAATCTAGTGATGGGTACCAAAAAATTTTCCTTTCCTTTCCATTGGTAATTTCCTTGCATAATTCGAGATTCAATGTTATTTGAGATAAAGAAGTACTACCACGAAGTACCGAATGAGTTGGTATTAGCAGCGGGGTACATTGAAATGTACCTTGCTCGTAAGTGGGGTACTTTGAAGAAATGGAAGAGGTCTTAGCCAATCAGAAAATGACATTTATGTGTGAGGTGAGATAAATTCCAAGGTTACTTTTGTTTTTAGTCTGCAAAAATGAAAACATACTTTACATACATTTATATACATCTTAATTCTTCAGCAATCTTGTTTGTTTTCGCAACACTCAGCAATATTCCAGCCATATGGTGACGGTCTGTAAATAATCAAGTATTTAGCAAAGTTTATGTATTAGCTATGGCTGGCTTCAGTGTAGTGATCTCTAATCATTAACTGAATATTGATAGATTGTTGAGAAATATTGGAGAAGTAATTTTGAGCAAAAATGCCCTTAAATCTGAAAACATACTTTGCATTCAGGTTAGTGGTAAGGCTGCATAAAATATAAATGTTTCTTGTGCACATTTAAAAAAAGTTTAAATGAAAAAAATAAATGATGTGTGATTAACACATCTTTAGCTTTTTCTCTCAAAAATACCCCTTGGGAAGTGAAGCACATGTTAATGAGTTGTAGATTCAGTCACACTCGTTCTTACAGACACTCATTCTTACAGCGGACAAATGGATGCTTGGGACACAGCCAAGTGAAAAACATAAGTTTTAAATGGCAAAAAAAAATTGTTACACACACAAATAAAAGGGATGCCCGAGAAATATGTCACTTTTTTATTTAGCCTAACATATTTAGGCTTAAGTTACTGAAGTCATATCATTCTGAACATTAAAAAAATTGTGATGAAATCAAGTTTTAATTTACACAGACAATACACAATGTTAGGTCTATGTTCATGGGTTGCTCATACATATCATTCATTGTTAATAATTTTGCCCAATGGACAGTAATTCTGATTACTGATCATTTTAGTCAGCCCAAAAATTACCAGTCAGCTCCTTTCATGCAATGTACTTTGCTGTGAAGTTACTTCCTACGACCACTAAACAGAGAACAGTGTGAAAGCTGTAAAAAAACGTTTGGTACAGGATAACATGAGGACACTCAAGATTACATTCCTTGCGTGCCAAACTACTTAAAACATATTTATCTCGAACTGCATCAGGTTTGGTACAGGATGGCATGAGGACACTCAAGATTACATTCCTTGCATGCCAAACCACTTAAAACATAATTATCTCGAACTGCATCAGGTTTGGAAACTTGATTCTCTTTTCATTTCCTCATCTTTGGAGGTCAGTCCAAGTTTGACAAACATGAAGGATCCAATTCAAAATTTTCTTTGTGACATATAAATCTCTTCACAAGCAAACTCCTTCATACATATCTGAGGTGTTATCAGCCTATGTCCCAGCATGTCAACTGAGATCTCAACACCAGAACCTACTGACGGTGCCACAATACAAACTCGAGTCCTTTGGTTTAGAGATCTTTTGAACATTATGCCCCATATATGTGGAACTTTCTCCCCCAAGATCTGAAACTTTCTCCAACGTTTGGTTCATTCAAAGTTAGTCTCAAAACCTATCTTTTCCGCCAGTTCTACGAATTTTGCTAACTTTGTCATCTCCCATTCCATTGTACTTCCTTGATTATTGCCCCTTGCTGAAGGCGTGGAAATGAGTGCATTATAAATGTGCACTATTATTATTATTACCACCCATGGGGAACTCGACTCTAGTGCTACTTGAATGGTGAATTAATTGATTGGAATTGTAAGTGTTACCCAGAATTGTTAGTTTTGGCAAGATGTTAATTTCATTCCTGATAGGAGTCCCTGGATGATGTAGGTTGTGCAGAGTAGATACAATTCATTATTGACTTAAATATACTGACAGGAATTAATAAGGAAACACATGAAAGTACAAGCGTTACTTGAATTATTTCTAGGAATACATACCTTGTGAACAAACCTGAAAAAGAATAAAGGAACACTTCTATTTACATGTGTTTCCTTATTTCCATGAGTACATGCTGCTTTTCCTGAGGTGGCCTGTGGCTGATTCATGCTGATTCATGCAGGTTTAATGTATTTAGTTCAATATATGAAAAAATATGAACCACCTCAAAAATACCATTCTTGATCATCTTCCAGATTCCTGTGACCTACCCAACAACAGCACCAGAAATAGCACTGCCAGAGCTAGATGGCAAGACAGCCAAGATGTACAGGTAACCATGGCAACATGATATCCTTTGTCTGTAAATGGTGTTTATGATAGAAGATTGTTATTGTTATGATGATCATGACAAAATAGTACTCAAGGTGCTAAAACCTTGTTGCAGGTGCTAATACTGTGTGTACGTGCTACTATGGCAACAGAATGAGTAAACTTACCTGACTTCCTTAAATGGTTTGATGTTTTGTGTAATTAACAGGGGAGGTAAAATCTGCTTGACGGATCACTTTAAACCACTGTGGGCCCGAAATGTACCGAAGTTTGGGATAGCTCATGCAATGGCACTTGGGGTAAGTGTGACGGCTACTCCTTACCACGACTTACATGAAGTGATGCTCAGCTGCAGCAAGTAGTGGCGCGATGATTCATTTATACGCATCAATGCATTGATCCGTTGTTCATTGATACAGTGAATCAATACAAAGATGTATTTTGTCATATACATTGATGTTTAACTTTGAATATTACCGAATTACGATATCTGTCAAGTTACAGTGTTTTGAATCAGCTCAAATTTGATTCTATTATTTAACTGCAGTGACAGCATCCAGCAACAAGCAGTTTTTGATCTATGTTTTCTGTTTATAACAGTGTTATGTTTTATGTATTTTGTTCTTGTTTTTAAAAAACTGCCTAATGTGATTTTTGAAAAATTTCTTTCATTTGAAGATTGTTTTTGTTTTGATGTTAAGGTTTTTTATTGTTGTGTCTAAAGGTCTTACAGACTGTATTGCCACCCTTATATTGGGATTCATATCACATCACAGATTAATTGCAGAATACTTTGGCACTATATTGTTGTGACTAAAATGTTTGTGTTGTGATGTATCATATCGTATTACAGGTTGTATGCTGATACCAGGGCCTAGATTTTCAAAGCTCTCTTAGCTGTAAGACAGTCATACATTCATGTTAATGTAGGGCACTTACGACTATCATAGCGCTAAGAAAGTTTTGAAATTTTAGGCCCAGCACTAGTAGCAAGTGTGTCATGTACTGTGATTTACTCTAGTTACTTGTGTTTCAGCTGGGGCCGTGGCTGGCGGTGGAAGTACCCGACTTGATACAGAAGGGAGCAGTGACACACAAAGACACAGCCGCCAAGTGAAATCACACACGCCTAGGAAATATTTATTGCTTTATTACACATTATACTTTTTATTGTCAAAAGGGACACTGAAAGAGGATAATAGTATTTCATCCCAAAAGAACTGAATTTGTTGAAACTTTCATTGGGACATTTTGTCACTGCAGTCTAGACTGAGAGTTTCCAAAGAGGTGGTCATTGTTGAACCTTGAATGCGAGTTGACAGTGATTAGATTACTGAAGTAAAATATTTTGTGAAAATGTCTATTTCATAATGTACATCCTGACATGCACAGCTCGCAAAATCCAAACAGAAAATCATTTGGATATATTCATGTGTATCGTGAGTTACGATGACAGTTTGTTTTTGATAGTCGATGTATGGACTAGGTTTCATCAGGAACACCTTAAGGCATGATAAAGGTTCCTTACTGACACATGTAAGCCTGATGCAGATTTTATGGCTGATCAGGGTATTACCTATAAATCCTGGACTCTCATGAGGATGATTGTTTCCTGATGATGTGATGTTCATTAGTACTTCTTCCTGTCAACTTGTTAATGTGCCATTCTCCAATACTGAATATTCACAGTCACATGTTTATTCAAGGTGATGGGGTGTATCATTTCAGAGGCACTGTTTTATTGTATATTGGCTGTTCTTGTCTTGAAACTTAGTCATGTCATGACAGCAATGTCATGCTTTTCTTCAAGAATGGTGAAATTTTTTAATGATTCCCAAGTTCTTATATTGTGAAGTTCAACTCTGGTTTCCATGCCTGAATATGGGTGATGGTGTAGCTTCATGGTTAAAGTCTTCGCTTGTCATGCTGAAGACCCGGGGTCTGGTCCCCACATGGGTACAGTGTGTGAAGCCCATTTCTGGTTTTTCCCGCTGTGATATTGCTGGAATACATGTATTGCTTAAAGTGGTGTAGGACTAAACTAACTCACTCACTCCATGCCTGAATGTTCATGAATCAGATGGGCTACATGATTTATCTGAACAGTGTTATGAACAATGAGGTTAATCAGGTTTGAAGGTCGTTCTTCAGAACGAGTAAGTGAGTGAGTGAGTTTAGTTTTACACCACATTTAGCAAATTTCAGCAATATCACAGTGGGGAACAACAGAAATGAGCATGATGCATTGTGCTCTTGTGGGAAATTGAACCCGAGTCTTTGGTGTGACAAGCGAACGCCTTAACCACTAGGCTACCCCACCTTGTTCTTCAGAACAGACTGAAGGTCAGTAGGTATATATATTGTGTAATCTGTCTCCTTCTTGGGCTAGAGGGGAAGGTGTTCCACTGTAACAGTAATGACTTGGTTGAATCCAAGGAAGGACAGGTGAGGTTAATTGTGGGTGACCTGTCTGTAGAGACACTGTAGACCTGGAGAACTCGATTTATTCAGTAGCACATCAAGCAAACATTAAGTGAAATATGAATGCTTAGCAATATCTTGCGTAAAAGAGTTTTGAAAACCTGTACTTTGTCATTAATAATTGAATAAAATGCAACTGCCAAAATACTGTTTTTGTCCTCTCTCCAACGATCGTCACCTGAAGGATTAGCTCACCTAGTTATTGTCCACATCAGTAGTCAGTATGTTGAGTTGGCAGTACTTGCGGCATGTTTTCTTGAGTTGGCAGTACTTGCAGCATGTTTTCTTGAGTTGGCAGTACTTGCAGCATGTTTTCTTGAGTTGGCAGTACTTGCGGCATGTTTTCTTGAGTTGGCAGTACTTGCGGCATGTTTTCTTGAGTTGGCAGTACTTGCAGCATGTTTTCTTGAGTTGGCAGTACTTGCAGCATGTTTTCTTGAGTTGGCAGTACTTGCAGCATGTTTTCTTGAGTTGGCAGTACTTGCGGCATGTTTTCTTGAGTTGGCAGTACTTGCAGCATGTTTTCTTGAGTTGGCAGTACTTGCAGCATGTTTTGTTGAGTTGGCAGTACTTGCAGCATGTTTTGTTGAGTTGGCAGTACTTGCAGCATGTTTTCTAGAGTTGGCAGTACTTGCAGCATGTTTTCTTGAGTTGGCAGTACTTGCAGCATGTTTTCTAGAGTTGGCAGTACTTGCAGCATGTTTTGTTGAGTTGGCAGTACTTGCAGCATGTTTTCTAGAGTTGGCAGTACTTGCAGCATGTTTTCTTGAGTTGGCAGTACTTGCGGCATGTTTTCTTGAGTTGGCAGTACTTGCAGCATGTTTTCTTGAGTTGGCAGTACTTGCAGCATGTTTTCTTGAGTTGGCAGTACTTGCGGCATGCTTTCTTGAGTTGGCAGTACTTGCAGCATGTTTTCTTGAGTTGGCAGTATTTGCGGCATGTTTTCTTGAGTTGGCAGTATTTGCGGCATGTTTTCTAGAGTTGGCAGTACTTGCAGCATGTTTTCTTGAGTTGGCAGTACTTGCAGCATGTTTTCTTGAGTTGGCAGTACTTGCGGCATGTTTTCTTGAGTTGGCAGTACTTGCAGCATGTTTTCTTGAGTTGGCAGTACTTGCAGCATGTTTTGTTGAGTTGGCAGTACTTGCAGCATGTTTTGTTGAGTTGGCAGTACTTGCAGCATGTTTTCTTGAGTTGGCAGTACTTGCGGCATGTTTTCTTGAGTTGGCAGTACTTGCAGCATGTTTTCTTGAGTTGGCAGTACTTGCGGCATGTTTTCTTGAGTTGGCAGTACTTGCAGCATGTTTTCTTGAGTTGGCAGTACTTGCGGCATGTTTTCTTGAGTTGGCAGTACTTGCGGCATGTTTTCTTGAGTTGGCAGTACTTGCGGCATGTTTTCTTGAGTTGGCAGTACTTGCGGGATGTTTTCTTGAGTTGGCAGTACTTGCGGCATGTTTTCTAGAGTTGGCAGTACTTGCAGCATGTTTTCTTGAGTTGGCAGTACTTGCGGGATGTTTTCTTGAGTTGGCAGTACTTGCAGCATGTTTTCTTGAGTTGGCAGTACTTGCGGGATGTTTTCTTGAGTTGGCAGTACTTGCGGCATGTTTTCTAGAGTTGGCAGTACTTGCAGCATGTTTTCTTGAGTTGGCAGTACTTGCGGGATGTTTTCTTGAGTTGGCAGTATTTGCAGCATGTTTTCTAGAGTTGGCAGTACTTGCGGCATGTTTTCTTGAGTTGGCAGTACTTGCGGCATGTTTTCTAGAGTTGGCAGTACTTGCGGCATGTTTTCTTGAGTTGGCAGTACTTGCGGCATATTTTCTTGAGTTGGCAGTACTTGCGGCATGTTTTCTTGAGTTGGCAGTACTTGCAGCATGTTTTCTTGAGTTGGCAGTACTTGCGGCATGTTTTCTAGAGTTGGCAGTACTTGCAGCATGTTTTCTTGAGTTGGCAGTACTTGCGGCATGTTTTCTTGAGTTGGCAGTACTTGCAGCATGTTTTCTTGAGTTGGCAGTACTTGCGGCATGTTTTCTTGAGTTGGCAGTACTTGCGGCATGTTTTCTAGAGTTGGCAGTACTTGCAGCATGTTTTCTTGAGTTGGCAGTACTTGCAGCATGTTTTCTTGAGTTGGCAGTACTTGCGGGATGTTTTCTTGAGTTGGCAGTACTTGCGGGATGTTTTCTTGAGTTGGCAGTACTTGCGGGATGTTTTCTTGAGTTGGCTGTACTTGCGGCATGTTTTCTAGAGTTGGCAGTACTTGCAGCATATTTTCTAGAGTTGGCAGTACTTGCAGCATGTTTTCTTGAGTTGGCAGTACTTGCGGGATGTTTTCTTGAGTTGGCAGTACTTGCGGCATGTTTTCTTGAGTTGGCAGTACTTGCAGCATGTTTTCTAGAGTTGGCAGTACTTGCGGCATGTTTTCTAGAGTTGGCAGTACTTGCAGCATATTTTCTAGAGTTGGCAGTACTTGCAGCATGTTTTCTTGAGTTGGCAGTACTTGCGGCATGTTTTCTAGAGTTGGCAGTACTTGCAGCATGTTTTCTTGAGTTGGCAGTACTTGCAGCATGTTTTCTTGAGTTGGCAGTACTTGCAGCATGTTTTCTTGAGTTGGCAGTATTTGCAGCATGTTTTCTTGAGTTGGCAGTATTTGCGGCATGTTTTCTAGAGTTGGCAGTACTTGCAGCATGTTTTCTTGAGTTGGCAGTACTTGCGGGATGTTTTCTTGAGTTGGCAGTACTTGCAGCATGTTTTCTAGAGTTGGCAGTACTTGCGGGATGTTTTCTTGAGTTGGCATTACTTGCAGCATGTTTTCTAGAGTTGGCAGTATTTGCGGCATGTTTTCTAGAGTTGGCAGTATTTGCAGCATGTTTTCTTGAGTTGGCAGTACTTGCAGCATGTTTTCTTGAGTTGGCAGTACTTGCAGCATGTTTTCTAGAGTTGGCAGTATTTGCGGCATGTTTTCTAGAGTTGGCAGTACTTGCAGCATGTTTTCTTGAGTTGGCAGTACTTGCAGCATGTTTTCTTGAGTTGGCAGTACTTGCGGGATGTTTTCTTGAGTGGGCAGTACTTGCGGGATGTTTTCTTGAGTTGGCAGTACTTGCAGCATGTTTTCTAGAGTTGGCAGTACTTGCAGCATGTTTTCTTGAGTTGGCAGTACTTGCAGCATGTTTTCTTGAGTTGGCAGTATTTGCGGCATGTTTTCTTGAGTTGGCAGTACTTGCAGCATGTTTTCTTGAGTTGGCAGTACTTGCAGCATGTTTTCTTGAGTTGGCAGTACTTGCGGCATGTTTTCTTGAGTTGGCAGTACTTGCGGGATGTTTTCTTGAGTTGGCAGTATTTGCGGGATGTTTTCTTGAGTTGGCAGTACTTGCGGGATGTTTTCTTGAGTTGGCAGTATTTGCGGCATGTTTTCTTGAGTTGGCAGTACTTGCAGCATGTTTTCTTGAGTTGGCAGTACTTGCGGCATGTTTTCTTGAGTTGGCAGTACTTGCAGCATGTTTTGTTGAGTTGGCAGTACTTGCAGCATGTTTTCTTGAGTTGGCAGTACTTGCGGCATGTTTTCTTGAGTTGGCAGTACTTGCGGGATGTTTTCTTGAGTTGGCAGTACTTGCAGCATGTTTTCTTGAGTTGGCAGTACTTGCAGCATGTTTTCTTGAGTTGGCAGTACTTGCGGCATGTTTTCTTGAGTTGGCAGTACTTGCGGGATGTTTTCTTGAGTTGGCAGTATTTGCGGCATGTTTTCTTGAGTTGGCAGTACTTGCGGGATGTTTTCTTGAGTTGGCAGTATTTGCGGCATGTTTTCTTGAGTTGGCAGTACTTGCGGGATGTTTTCTTGAGTTGGCAGTATTTGCGGCATGTTTTCTTGAGTTGGCAGTACTTGCGGGATGTTTTCTTGAGTTGGCAGTACTTGCGGCATGTTTTCTTGAGTTGGCAGTACTTGCGGCATGTTTTCTTGAGTTGGCAGTACTTGCGGCATGTTTTCTTGAGTTGGCAGTACTTGCGGGATGTTTTCTTGAGTTGGCAGTACTTGCGGGATGTTTTCTTGAGTTGGCAGTACTTGCGGGATGTTTTCTTGAGTTGGCAGTACTTGCGGCATGTTTTCTAGAGTTGGCAGTACTTGCAGCATATTTTCTAGAGTTGGCAGTACTTGCAGCATGTTTTCTTGAGTTGGCAGTACTTGCGGCATGTTTTCTAGAGTTGGCAGTACTTGCAGCATGTTTTCTTGAGTTGGCAGTACTTGCAGCATGTTTTCTTGAGTTGGCAGTACTTGCAGCATGTTTTCTTGAGTTGGCAGTATTTGCAGCATGTTTTCTTGAGTTGGCAGTATTTGCGGCATGTTTTCTAGAGTTGGCAGTACTTGCAGCATGTTTTCTTGAGTTGGCAGTACTTGCGGCATGTTTTCTTGAGTTGGCAGTACTTGCAGCATGTTTTCTAGAGTTGGCAGTACTTGCGGGATGTTTTCTTGAGTTGGCAGTACTTGCAGCATGTTTTCTAGAGTTGGCAGTATTTGCGGCATGTTTTCTAGAGTTGGCAGTATTTGCAGCATGTTTTCTTGAGTTGGCAGTACTTGCAGCATGTTTTCTTGAGTTGGCAGTACTTGCAGCATGTTTTCTAGAGTTGGCAATATTTGCGGCATGTTTTCTAGAGTTGGCAGTACTTGCAGCATGTTTTCTTGAGTTGGCAGTACTTGCAGCATGTTTTCTTGAGTTGGCAGTACTTGCGGGATGTTTTCTTGAGTGGGCAGTACTTGCGGGATGTTTTCTTGAGTTGGCAGTACTTGCAGCATGTTTTCTAGAGTTGGCAGTACTTGCAGCATGTTTTCTTGAGTTGGCAGTACTTGCAGCATGTTTTCTTGAGTTGGCAGTATTTGCGGCATGTTTTCTTGAGTTGGCAGTACTTGCAGCATGTTTTCTTGAGTTGGCAGTACTTGCAGCATGTTTTCTTGAGTTGGCAGTACTTGCGGCATGTTTTCTTGAGTTGGCAGTACTTGCGGCATGTTTTCTTGAGTTGGCAGTACTTGCGGCATGTTTTCTTGAGTTGGCAGTATTTGCGGCATGTTTTCTTGAGTTGGCAGTACTTGCAGCATGTTTTCTTGAGTTGGCAGTACTTGCAGCATGTTTTCTTGAGTTGGCAGTATTTGCGGCATGTTTTCTTGAGTTGGCAGTACTTGCGGGATGTTTTCTTGAGTTGGCAGTACTTGCGGGATGTTTTCTTGAGTTGGCAGTATTTGCGGCATGTTTTCTTGAGTTGGCAGTACTTGCAGCATGTTTTCTTGAGTTGGCAGTACTTGCGGCATGTTTTCTTGAGTTGGCAGTACTTGCAGCATGTTTTCTTGAGTTGGCAGTACTTGCAGCATGTTTTCTTGAGTTGGCAGTACTTGCGGCATGTTTTCTTGAGTTGGCAGTACTTGCGGGATGTTTTCTTGAGTTGGCAGTACTTGCAGCATGTTTTCTTGAGTTGGCAGTACTTGCAGCATGTTTTCTTGAGTTGGCAGTACTTGCGGCATGTTTTCTTGAGTTGGCAGTACTTGCGGGATGTTTTCTTGAGTTGGCAGTATTTGCGGCATGTTTTCTTGAGTTGGCAGTACTTGCGGGATGTTTTCTTGAGTTGGCAGTATTTGCGGCATGTTTTCTTGAGTTGGCAGTACTTGCGGGATGTTTTCTTGAGTTGGCAGTATTTGCGGCATGTTTTCTTGAGTTGGCAGTACTTGCGGGATGTTTTCTTGAGTTGGCAGTACTTGCGGCATGTTTTCTTGAGTTGGCAGTACTTGCGGCATGTTTTCTTGAGTTGGCAGTACTTGCGGCATGTTTTCTTGAGTTGGCAGTACTTGCGGCATGTTTTCTAGAGTTGGCAGTACTTGCGGCATGTTTTCTAGAGTTGGCAGTACTTGCGGCATGTTTTCTTGAGTTGGCAGTACTTGCGGCATGTTTTCTAGAGTTGGCAGTACTTGCGGCATGTTTTCTTGAGTTGGCAGTACTTGCGGCATGTTTTCTTGAGTTGGCAGTACTTGCGGCATGTTTTCTTGAGTTGGCAGTACTTGCAGCATGTTTTCTTGAGTTGGCAGTACTTGCAGCATGTTTTGTTGAGTTGGCAGTACTTGCAGCATGTTTTGTTGAGTTGGCAGTACTTGCAGCATGTTTTCTTGAGTTGGCAGTACTTGCGGCATGTTTTCTTGAGTTGGCAGTACTTGCAGCATGTTTTCTTGAGTTGGCAGTACTTGCGGCATGTTTTCTTGAGTTGGCAGTACTTGCAGCATGTTTTCTTGAGTTGGCAGTACTTGCGGCATGTTTTCTTGAGTTGGCAGTACTTGCAGCATGTTTTCTTGAGTTGGCAGTACTTGCGGCATGTTTTCTTGAGTTGGCAGTACTTGCGGGATGTTTTCTTGAGTTGGCAGTACTTGCGGCATGTTTTCTAGAGTTGGCAGTACTTGCAGCATGTTTTCTTGAGTTGGCAGTACTTGCGGGATGTTTTCTTGAGTTGGCAGTACTTGCAGCATGTTTTCTTGAGTTGGCAGTACTTGCGGGATGTTTTCTTGAGTTGGCAGTACTTGCGGCATGTTTTCTAGAGTTGGCAGTACTTGCAGCATGTTTTCTTGAGTTGGCAGTACTTGCGGGATGTTTTCTTGAGTTGGCAGTACTTGCGGGATGTTTTCTTGAGTTGGCTGTACTTGCGGCATGTTTTCTAGAGTTGGCAGTACTTGCAGCATATTTTCTAGAGTTGGCAGTACTTGCAGCATGTTTTCTTGAGTTGGCAGTACTTGCGGGATGTTTTCTTGAGTTGGCAGTACTTGCGGCATGTTTTCTTGAGTTGGCAGTACTTGCAGCATGTTTTCTAGAGTTGGCAGTACTTGCGGCATGTTTTCTAGAGTTGGCAGTACTTGCAGCATATTTTCTAGAGTTGGCAGTACTTGCAGCATGTTTTCTTGAGTTGGCAGTACTTGCGGCATGTTTTCTAGAGTTGGCAGTACTTGCAGCATGTTTTCTTGAGTTGGCAGTACTTGCAGCATGTTTTCTTGAGTTGGCAGTACTTGCAGCATGTTTTCTTGAGTTGGCAGTATTTGCAGCATGTTTTCTTGAGTTGGCAGTATTTGCGGCATGTTTTCTAGAGTTGGCAGTACTTGCAGCATGTTTTCTTGAGTTGGCAGTACTTGCGGGATGTTTTCTTGAGTTGGCAGTACTTGCAGCATGTTTTCTAGAGTTGGCAGTACTTGCGGGATGTTTTCTTGAGTTGGCATTACTTGCAGCATGTTTTCTAGAGTTGGCAGTATTTGCGGCATGTTTTCTAGAGTTGGCAGTATTTGCAGCATGTTTTCTTGAGTTGGCAGTACTTGCAGCATGTTTTCTTGAGTTGGCAGTACTTGCAGCATGTTTTCTAGAGTTGGCAGTATTTGCGGCATGTTTTCTAGAGTTGGCAGTACTTGCAGCATGTTTTCTTGAGTTGGCAGTACTTGCAGCATGTTTTCTTGAGTTGGCAGTACTTGCGGGATGTTTTCTTGAGTGGGCAGTACTTGCGGGATGTTTTCTTGAGTTGGCAGTACTTGCAGCATGTTTTCTAGAGTTGGCAGTACTTGCAGCATGTTTTCTTGAGTTGGCAGTACTTGCAGCATGTTTTCTTGAGTTGGCAGTATTTGCGGCATGTTTTCTTGAGTTGGCAGTACTTGCAGCATGTTTTCTTGAGTTGGCAGTACTTGCAGCATGTTTTCTTGAGTTGGCAGTACTTGCGGCATGTTTTCTTGAGTTGGCAGTACTTGCGGGATGTTTTCTTGAGTTGGCAGTATTTGCGGCATGTTTTCTTGAGTTGGCAGTACTTGCGGGATGTTTTCTTGAGTTGGCAGTATTTGCGGCATGTTTTCTTGAGTTGGCAGTACTTGCAGCATGTTTTCTTGAGTTGGCAGTACTTGCGGCATGTTTTCTTGAGTTGGCAGTACTTGCAGCATGTTTTCTTGAGTTGGCAGTACTTGCAGCATGTTTTCTTGAGTTGGCAGTACTTGCGGCATGTTTTCTTGAGTTGGCAGTACTTGCGGGATGTTTTCTTGAGTTGGCAGTACTTGCAGCATGTTTTCTTGAGTTGGCAGTACTTGCAGCATGTTTTCTTGAGTTGGCAGTACTTGCGGCATGTTTTCTTGAGTTGGCAGTACTTGCGGGATGTTTTCTTGAGTTGGCAGTACTTGCAGCATATTTTCTAGAGTTGGCAGTACTTGCAGCATGTTTTCTTGAGTTGGCAGTACTTGCGGCATGTTTTCTAGAGTTGGCAGTACTTGCAGCATGTTTTCTTGAGTTGGCAGTACTTGCAGCATGTTTTCTTGAGTTGGCAGTACTTGCAGCATGTTTTCTTGAGTTGGCAGTATTTGCAGCATGTTTTCTTGAGTTGGCAGTATTTGCGGCATGTTTTCTAGAGTTGGCAGTACTTGCAGCATGTTTTCTTGAGTTGGCAGTACTTGCGGCATGTTTTCTTGAGTTGGCAGTACTTGCAGCATGTTTTCTAGAGTTGGCAGTACTTGCGGGATGTTTTCTTGAGTTGGCAGTACTTGCAGCATGTTTTCTAGAGTTGGCAGTATTTGCGGCATGTTTTCTAGAGTTGGCAGTATTTGCAGCATGTTTTCTTGAGTTGGCAGTACTTGCAGCATGTTTTCTTGAGTTGGCAGTACTTGCAGCATGTTTTCTAGAGTTGGCAATATTTGCGGCATGTTTTCTAGAGTTGGCAGTACTTGCAGCATGTTTTCTTGAGTTGGCAGTACTTGCGGGATGTTTTCTTGAGTTGGCAGTATTTGCGGCATGTTTTCTTGAGTTGGCAGTACTTGCGGGATGTTTTCTTGAGTTGGCAGTATTTGCGGCATGTTTTCTTGAGTTGGCAGTACTTGCGGGATGTTTTCTTGAGTTGGCAGTATTTGCGGCATGTTTTCTTGAGTTGGCAGTACTTGCGGGATGTTTTCTTGAGTTGGCAGTACTTGCGGCATGTTTTCTTGAGTTGGCAGTACTTGCGGCATGTTTTCTTGAGTTGGCAGTACTTGCGGCATGTTTTCTTGAGTAGGCAGTACTTGCGGGATGTTTTCTTGAGTTGGCAGTACTTGCGGGATGTTTTCTTGAGTTGGCAGTACTTGCGGGATGTTTTCTTGAGTTGGCAGTACTTGCGGCATGTTTTCTAGAGTTGGCAGTACTTGCAGCATATTTTCTAGAGTTGGCAGTACTTGCAGCATGTTTTCTTGAGTTGGCAGTACTTGCGGCATGTTTTCTAGAGTTGGCAGTACTTGCAGCATGTTTTCTTGAGTTGGCAGTACTTGCAGCATGTTTTCTTGAGTTGGCAGTACTTGCAGCATGTTTTCTTGAGTTGGCAGTATTTGCAGCATGTTTTCTTGAGTTGGCAGTATTTGCGGCATGTTTTCTAGAGTTGGCAGTACTTGCAGCATGTTTTCTTGAGTTGGCAGTACTTGCGGCATGTTTTCTTGAGTTGGCAGTACTTGCAGCATGTTTTCTAGAGTTGGCAGTACTTGCGGGATGTTTTCTTGAGTTGGCAGTACTTGCAGCATGTTTTCTAGAGTTGGCAGTATTTGCGGCATGTTTTCTAGAGTTGGCAGTATTTGCAGCATGTTTTCTTGAGTTGGCAGTACTTGCAGCATGTTTTCTAGAGTTGGCAGTACTTGCAGCATGTTTTCTAGAGTTGGCAATATTTGCGGCATGTTTTCTAGAGTTGGCAGTACTTGCAGCATGTTTTGTTGAGTTGGCAGTACTTGCAGCATGTTTTCTTGAGTTGGCAGTACTTGCGGGATGTTTTCTTGAGTGGGCAGTACTTGCGGGATGTTTTCTTGAGTTGGTAGTACTTGCAGCATGTTTTCTAGAGTTGGCAGTACTTGCAGCATGTTTTCTTGAGTTGGCAGTACTTGCAGCATGTTTTCTTGAGTTGGCAGTATTTGCGGCATGTTTTCTTGAGTTGGCAGTACTTGCAGCATGTTTTCTTGAGTTGGCAGTACTTGCAGCATGTTTTCTTGAGTTGGCAGTACTTGCGGCATGTTTTCTTGAGTTGGCAGTACTTGCGGCATGTTTTCTTGAGTTGGCAGTACTTGCGGGATGTTTTCTTGAGTTGGCAGTATTTGCGGCATGTTTTCTTGAGTTGGCAGTACTTGCAGCATGTTTTCTTGAGTTGGCAGTACTTGCGGGATGTTTTCTTGAGTTGGCAGTATTTGCGGCATGTTTTCTTGAGTTGGCAGTACTTGCGGCATGTTTTCTTGAGTTGGCAGTACTTGCGGGATGTTTTCTTGAGTTGGCAGTATTTGCGGCATGTTTTCTTGAGTTGGCAGTACTTGCAGCATGTTTTCTTGAGTTGGCAGTACTTGCGGCCTGTTTTCTTGAGTTGGCAGTACTTGCAGCATGTTTTCTTGAGTTGGCAGTACTTGCAGCATGTTTTCTTGAGTTGGCAGTACTTGCGGCATGTTTTCTTGAGTTGGCAGTACTTGCGGGATGTTTTCTTGAGTTGGCAGTACTTGCAGCATGTTTTCTTGAGTTGGCAGTACTTGCAGCATGTTTTCTTGAGTTGGCAGTACTTGCGGCATGTTTTCTTGAGTTGGCAGTACTTGCGGGATGTTTTCTTGAGTTGGCAGTATTTGCGGCATGTTTTCTTGAGTTGGCAGTACTTGCGGGATGTTTTCTTGAGTTGGCAGTATTTGCGGCATGTTTTCTTGAGTTGGCAGTACTTGCGGGATGTTTTCTTGAGTTGGCAGTATTTGCGGCATGTTTTCTTGAGTTGGCAGTACTTGCGGGATGTTTTCTTGAGTTGGCAGTACTTGCGGCATGTTTTCTTGAGTTGGCAGTACTTGCAGCATGTTTTCTTGAGTTGGCAGTACTTGCAGCATGTTTTCTTGAGTTGGCAGTACTTGCAGCATGTTTTCTTGAGTTGGCAGTATTTGCAGCATGTTTTCTTGAGTTGGCAGTATTTGCGGCATGTTTTCTAGAGTTGGCAGTACTTGCAGCATGTTTTCTTGAGTTGGCAGTACTTGCGGCATGTTTTCTTGAGTTGGCAGTACTTGCAGCATGTTTTCTAGAGTTGGCAGTACTTGCGGGATGTTTTCTTGAGTTGGCAGTACTTGCAGCATGTTTTCTAGAGTTGGCAGTATTTGCGGCATGTTTTCTAGAGTTGGCAGTATTTGCAGCATGTTTTCTTGAGTTGGCAGTACTTGCAGCATGTTTTCTTGAGTTGGCAGTACTTGCAGCATGTTTTCTAGAGTTGGCAATATTTGCGGCATGTTTTCTAGAGTTGGCAGTACTTGCAGCATGTTTTCTTGAGTTGGCAGTACTTGCAGCATGTTTTCTTGAGTTGGCAGTACTTGCGGGATGTTTTCTTGAGTGGGCAGTACTTGCGGGATGTTTTCTTGAGTTGGCAGTACTTGCAGCATGTTTTCTAGAGTTGGCAGTACTTGCAGCATGTTTTCTTGAGTTGGCAGTACTTGCAGCATGTTTTCTTGAGTTGGCAGTATTTGCGGCATGTTTTCTTGAGTTGGCAGTACTTGCAGCATGTTTTCTTGAGTTGGCAGTACTTGCAGCATGTTTTCTTGAGTTGGCAGTACTTGCGGCATGTTTTCTTGAGTTGGCAGTACTTGCGGCATGTTTTCTTGAGTTGGCAGTACTTGCGGGATGTTTTCTTGAGTTGGCAGTATTTGCGGCATGTTTTCTTGAGTTGGCAGTACTTGCAGCATGTTTTCTTGAGTTGGCAGTACTTGCGGGATGTTTTCTTGAGTTGGCAGTATTTGCGGCATGTTTTCTTGAGTTGGCAGTACTTGCGGCATGTTTTCTTGAGTTGGCAGTACTTGCGGGATGTTTTCTTGAGTTGGCAGTATTTGCGGCATGTTTTCTTGAGTTGGCAGTACTTGCAGCATGTTTTCTTGAGTTGGCAGTACTTGCGGCATGTTTTCTTGAGTTGGCAGTACTTGCAGCATGTTTTCTTGAGTTGGCAGTACTTGCAGCATGTTTTCTTGAGTTGGCAGTACTTGCGGCATGTTTTCTTGAGTTGGCAGTACTTGCGGGATGTTTTCTTGAGTTGGCAGTACTTGCAGCATGTTTTCTTGAGTTGGCAGTACTTGCAGCATGTTTTCTTGAGTTGGCAGTACTTGCGGCATGTTTTCTTGAGTTGGCAGTACTTGCGGGATGTTTTCTTGAGTTGGCAGTATTTGCGGCATGTTTTCTTGAGTTGGCAGTACTTGCGGGATGTTTTCTTGAGTTGGCAGTATTTGCGGCATGTTTTCTTGAGTTGGCAGTACTTGCGGGATGTTTTCTTGAGTTGGCAGTATTTGCGGCATGTTTTCTTGAGTTGGCAGTACTTGCGGGATGTTTTCTTGAGTTGGCAGTACTTGCGGCATGTTTTCTTGAGTTGGCAGTACTTGCGGCATGTTTTCTTGAGTTGGCAGTACTTGCGGCATGTTTTCTTGAGTTGGCAGTACTTGCGGCATGTTTTCTAGAGTTGGCAGTACTTGCGGCATGTTTTCTAGAGTTGGCAGTACTTGCGGCATGTTTTCTTGAGTTGGCAGTACTTGCGGGATGTTTTCTTGAGTTGGCAGTATTTGCGGCATGTTTTCTTGAGTTGGCAGTACTTGCAGCATGTTTTCTTGAGTTGGCAGTACTTGCGGCATGTTTTCTTGAGTTGGCAGTACTTGCAGCATGTTTTCTTGAGTTGGCAGTACTTGCAGCATGTTTTCTTGAGTTGGCAGTACTTGCGGCATGTTTTCTTGAGTTGGCAGTACTTGCGGGATGTTTTCTTGAGTTGGCAGTACTTGCAGCATGTTTTCTTGAGTTGGCAGTACTTGCAGCATGTTTTCTTGAGTTGGCAGTACTTGCGGCATGTTTTCTTGAGTTGGCAGTACTTGCGGGATGTTTTCTTGAGTTGGCAGTATTTGCGGCATGTTTTCTTGAGTTGGCAGTACTTGCGGGATGTTTTCTTGAGTTGGCAGTATTTGCGGCATGTTTTCTTGAGTTGGCAGTACTTGCGGGATGTTTTCTTGAGTTGGCAGTATTTGCGGCATGTTTTCTTGAGTTGGCAGTACTTGCGGGATGTTTTCTTGAGTTGGCAGTACTTGCGGCATGTTTTCTTGAGTTGGCAGTACTTGCGGCATGTTTTCTTGAGTTGGCAGTACTTGCGGCATGTTTTCTTGAGTTGGCAGTACTTGCGGGATGTTTTCTTGAGTTGGCAGTACTTGCGGGATGTTTTCTTGAGTTGGCAGTACTTGCGGGATGTTTTCTTGAGTTGGCAGTACTTGCGGCATGTTTTCTAGAGTTGGCAGTACTTGCAGCATATTTTCTAGAGTTGGCAGTACTTGCAGCATGTTTTCTTGAGTTGGCAGTACTTGCGGCATGTTTTCTAGAGTTGGCAGTACTTGCAGCATGTTTTCTTGAGTTGGCAGTACTTGCAGCATGTTTTCTTGAGTTGGCAGTACTTGCAGCATGTTTTCTTGAGTTGGCAGTATTTGCAGCATGTTTTCTTGAGTTGGCAGTATTTGCGGCATGTTTTCTAGAGTTGGCAGTACTTGCAGCATGTTTTCTTGAGTTGGCAGTACTTGCGGCATGTTTTCTTGAGTTGGCAGTACTTGCAGCATGTTTTCTAGAGTTGGCAGTACTTGCGGGATGTTTTCTTGAGTTGGCAGTACTTGCAGCATGTTTTCTAGAGTTGGCAGTATTTGCGGCATGTTTTCTAGAGTTGGCAGTATTTGCAGCATGTTTTCTTGAGTTGGCAGTACTTGCAGCATGTTTTCTTGAGTTGGCAGTACTTGCAGCATGTTTTCTAGAGTTGGCAATATTTGCGGCATGTTTTCTAGAGTTGGCAGTACTTGCAGCATGTTTTCTTGAGTTGGCAGTACTTGCGGGATGTTTTCTTGAGTTGGCAGTATTTGCGGCATGTTTTCTTGAGTTGGCAGTACTTGCGGGATGTTTTCTTGAGTTGGCAGTATTTGCGGCATGTTTTCTTGAGTTGGCAGTACTTGCGGGATGTTTTCTTGAGTTGGCAGTATTTGCGGCATGTTTTCTTGAGTTGGCAGTACTTGCGGGATGTTTTCTTGAGTTGGCAGTACTTGCGGCATGTTTTCTTGAGTTGGCAGTACTTGCGGCATGTTTTCTTGAGTTGGCAGTACTTGCGGCATGTTTTCTTGAGTTGGCAGTACTTGCGGGATGTTTTCTTGAGTTGGCAGTACTTGCGGGATGTTTTCTTGAGTTGGCAGTACTTGCGGGATGTTTTCTTGAGTTGGCAGTACTTGCGGCATGTTTTCTAGAGTTGGCAGTACTTGCAGCATATTTTCTAGAGTTGGCAGTACTTGCAGCATGTTTTCTTGAGTTGGCAGTACTTGCGGCATGTTTTCTAGAGTTGGCAGTACTTGCAGCATGTTTTCTTGAGTTGGCAGTACTTGCAGCATGTTTTCTTGAGTTGGCAGTACTTGCAGCATGTTTTCTTGAGTTGGCAGTATTTGCAGCATGTTTTCTTGAGTTGGCAGTATTTGCGGCATGTTTTCTAGAGTTGGCAGTACTTGCAGCATGTTTTCTTGAGTTGGCAGTACTTGCGGCATGTTTTCTTGAGTTGGCAGTACTTGCAGCATGTTTTCTAGAGTTGGCAGTACTTGCGGGATGTTTTCTTGAGTTGGCAGTACTTGCAGCATGTTTTCTAGAGTTGGCAGTATTTGCGGCATGTTTTCTAGAGTTGGCAGTATTTGCAGCATGTTTTCTTGAGTTGGCAGTACTTGCAGCATGTTTTCTTGAGTTGGCAGTACTTGCAGCATGTTTTCTAGAGTTGGCAATATTTGCGGCATGTTTTCTAGAGTTGGCAGTACTTGCAGCATGTTTTCTTGAGTTGGCAGTACTTGCAGCATGTTTTCTTGAGTTGGCAGTACTTGCGGGATGTTTTCTTGAGTGGGCAGTACTTGCGGGATGTTTTCTTGAGTTGGCAGTACTTGCAGCATGTTTTCTAGAGTTGGCAGTACTTGCAGCATGTTTTCTTGAGTTGGCAGTACTTGCAGCATGTTTTCTTGAGTTGGCAGTATTTGCGGCATGTTTTCTTGAGTTGGCAGTACTTGCAGCATGTTTTCTTGAGTTGGCAGTACTTGCAGCATGTTTTCTTGAGTTGGCAGTACTTGCGGCATGTTTTCTTGAGTTGGCAGTACTTGCGGCATGTTTTCTTGAGTTGGCAGTACTTGCGGGATGTTTTCTTGAGTTGGCAGTATTTGCGGCATGTTTTCTTGAGTTGGCAGTACTTGCAGCATGTTTTCTTGAGTTGGCAGTACTTGCGGGATGTTTTCTTGAGTTGGCAGTATTTGCGGCATGTTTTCTTGAGTTGGCAGTACTTGCGGCATGTTTTCTTGAGTTGGCAGTACTTGCGGGATGTTTTCTTGAGTTGGCAGTATTTGCGGCATGTTTTCTTGAGTTGGCAGTACTTGCAGCATGTTTTCTTGAGTTGGCAGTACTTGCGGCATGTTTTCTTGAGTTGGCAGTACTTGCAGCATGTTTTCTTGAGTTGGCAGTACTTGCAGCATGTTTTCTTGAGTTGGCAGTACTTGCGGCATGTTTTCTTGAGTTGGCAGTACTTGCAGCATGTTTTCTTGAGTTGGCAGTACTTGCAGCATGTTTTCTAGAGTTGGCAATATTTGCGGCATGTTTTCTAGAGTTGGCAGTACTTGCAGCATGTTTTCTTGAGTTGGCAGTACTTGCGGGATGTTTTCTTGAGTTGGCAGTATTTGCGGCATGTTTTCTTGAGTTGGCAGTACTTGCGGGATGTTTTCTTGAGTTGGCAGTATTTGCGGCATGTTTTCTTGAGTTGGCAGTACTTGCGGGATGTTTTCTTGAGTTGGCAGTATTTGCGGCATGTTTTCTTGAGTTGGCAGTACTTGCGGGATGTTTTCTTGAGTTGGCAGTACTTGCGGCATGTTTTCTTGAGTTGGCAGTACTTGCGGCATGTTTTCTTGAGTTGGCAGTACTTGCGGCATGTTTTCTTGAGTTGGCAGTACTTGCGGGATGTTTTCTTGAGTTGGCAGTACTTGCGGGATGTTTTCTTGAGTTGGCAGTACTTGCGGGATGTTTTCTTGAGTTGGCAGTACTTGCGGCATGTTTTCTAGAGTTGGCAGTACTTGCAGCATATTTTCTAGAGTTGGCAGTACTTGCAGCATGTTTTCTTGAGTTGGCAGTACTTGCGGCATGTTTTCTAGAGTTGGCAGTACTTGCAGCATGTTTTCTTGAGTTGGCAGTACTTGCAGCATGTTTTCTTGAGTTGGCAGTACTTGCAGCATGTTTTCTTGAGTTGGCAGTATTTGCAGCATGTTTTCTTGAGTTGGCAGTATTTGCGGCATGTTTTCTAGAGTTGGCAGTACTTGCAGCATGTTTTCTTGAGTTGGCAGTACTTGCGGCATGTTTTCTTGAGTTGGCAGTACTTGCAGCATGTTTTCTAGAGTTGGCAGTACTTGCGGGATGTTTTCTTGAGTTGGCAGTACTTGCAGCATGTTTTCTAGAGTTGGCAGTATTTGCGGCATGTTTTCTAGAGTTGGCAGTATTTGCAGCATGTTTTCTTGAGTTGGCAGTACTTGCAGCATGTTTTCTTGAGTTGGCAGTACTTGCAGCATGTTTTCTAGAGTTGGCAATATTTGCGGCATGTTTTCTAGAGTTGGCAGTACTTGCAGCATGTTTTCTTGAGTTGGCAGTACTTGCAGCATGTTTTCTTGAGTTGGCAGTACTTGCGGGATGTTTTCTTGAGTGGGCAGTACTTGCGGGATGTTTTCTTGAGTTGGCAGTACTTGCAGCATGTTTTCTAGAGTTGGCAGTACTTGCAGCATGTTTTCTTGAGTTGGCAGTACTTGCAGCATGTTTTCTTGAGTTGGCAGTATTTGCGGCATGTTTTCTTGAGTTGGCAGTACTTGCAGCATGTTTTCTTGAGTTGGCAGTACTTGCAGCATGTTTTCTTGAGTTGGCAGTACTTGCGGCATGTTTTCTTGAGTTGGCAGTACTTGCGGCATGTTTTCTTGAGTTGGCAGTACTTGCGGGATGTTTTCTTGAGTTGGCAGTATTTGCGGCATGTTTTCTTGAGTTGGCAGTACTTGCAGCATGTTTTCTTGAGTTGGCAGTACTTGCGGGATGTTTTCTTGAGTTGGCAGTATTTGCGGCATGTTTTCTTGAGTTGGCAGTACTTGCGGCATGTTTTCTTGAGTTGGCAGTACTTGCGGGATGTTTTCTTGAGTTGGCAGTATTTGCGGCATGTTTTCTTGAGTTGGCAGTACTTGCAGCATGTTTTCTTGAGTTGGCAGTACTTGCGGCATGTTTTCTTGAGTTGGCAGTACTTGCAGCATGTTTTCTTGAGTTGGCAGTACTTGCAGCATGTTTTCTTGAGTTGGCAGTACTTGCGGCATGTTTTCTTGAGTTGGCAGTACTTGCGGGATGTTTTCTTGAGTTGGCAGTACTTGCAGCATGTTTTCTTGAGTTGGCAGTACTTGCAGCATGTTTTCTTGAGTTGGCAGTACTTGCGGCATGTTTTCTTGAGTTGGCAATACTTGCGGGATGTTTTCTTGAGTTGGCAGTATTTGCGGCATGTTTTCTTGAGTTGGCAGTACTTGCGGGATGTTTTCTTGAGTTGGCAGTATTTGCGGCATGTTTTCTTGAGTTGGCAGTACTTGCGGGATGTTTTCTTGAGTTGGCAGTATTTGCGGCATGTTTTCTTGAGTTGGCAGTACTTGCGGGATGTTTTCTTGAGTTGGCAGTACTTGCGGCATGTTTTCTTGAGTTGGCAGTACTTGCGGCATGTTTTCTTGAGTTGGCAGTACTTGCGGCATGTTTTCTTGAGTTGGCAGTACTTGCGGCATGTTTTCTAGAGTTGGCAGTACTTGCGGCATGTTTTCTAGAGTTGGCAGTACTTGCGGCATGTTTTCTTGAGTTGGCAGTACTTGCGGCATGTTTTCTAGAGTTGGCAGTACTTGCGGCATGTTTTCTTGAGTTGGCAGTACTTGCGGCATGTTTTCTAGAGTTGGCAGTATTTGCGGCATGTTTTCTCGGTGCGCTTGGATAAGGAAAGGCCGCGCACGTTACCGCGCATGCTTTCATGTCGGTTATCTTTCACGCAGTTTTACGCTCCATTTAATTTACGTTATAAATCTGAGCAGGGAGTATGTTTGTCAGCTGTGTGGTTATTAATGGTCACACGGGACAAACAGTGTTCTGTGATCTAAAATGCATCAATGTTCTTTTCCGAAAACGTTACAGAAATGCTAAGCAAAGCAGAGTTGCCGCTTTGGTTGTTTGGTTGTTTGGTTGAGTGAGATTTACGCCACACGTTTTGAACCAGCAATATTCCAGCTCTTTGGCGGTGGTCTGTAAATAATCGAGTCTATACCAAACAATCCAGTGATCAGCGTCATAAGCATCGATCGATCGATCGATCGATCGAAACTATTTTGATACAATGACGGTCCGTTTTGTCGCCACTTACGACAAGCATGGGTTACTGAAGATCAGCTCTAATACAGATCTTCACGGGTTAGTTTTGGATAGCTCATGCAATGGCACTTGGAGTAAATGTGACAGCTACTTCTTACCATGACTTACGTTAAAAGTGTTGCTGAGCTGCAGTTAGTTATGAGTGCTGTTGGTGTGGATAACCAGCGGAATGTGCCTATTACAGTCTGTCATCACTGCTACACGATCTGTTATCCATTTTAGCAGAAATTCTGTAACCTTTTTGGAAACAAAAATGGTTGAATTAGGTCCGTGTTTCCTTGTCTATATATCCAGGTAATTTGCTGCATGTTTTAGAAATTTAACGAGTCAAACAATGCTATTTATTTCATCCAATCAGTGAAACCTTGGCTTTTGGTGCATAGTAGCAATAGTGCATTCTGGGATTTTTGCCACCGTCAATATACGGATGTGCTCCTCCGCGTGAGTCGTCACCCCAGATGTCCTCAGTGTCGGTCTGCACGTATTCCTCCGTCAGGGTCATCCCAGAGACGTGCTGACACCCTCGGTGGTACTTGAGGAGGAAGAATGGCTTGGTCGTAGGGAGAGCGATGTCGTGGACTGGAAGTCCGTCGTCTCTGAGGGCGAACCAGTCAAAACGTGAGCAAATGGGCAGATCCTAATTGAGCGGAAATTTGCTTAGAAATATGTAAGAGTTGGTATAAATGGTTGGCATGTCACGACGGTGTCTCAGTGGTCGGCATTTTTATGTTGCTGGTGAAGGGGGCATGACTAACTAGAAAAAATGAGTCGCGAAATTTCGTGAAAATATTAATTATGCCTGACATTGTTAAAAATAGACGTTGTCTGTCACAACATGGCCTGGCGATTTGTATAAAGACAAGGTTCAGGGACCATAGATGAAGTATATACCTGCAGCAGTAGTTGATCCGCGTGTTGGCATTATAGACGCCGTCGGGGAGTGCGCCACCGGCATTGTTCTTGTTGTTATGGCGCTCGTCATTCCAGTATACCCACCCTTCCTGGAAATCTGAAACAACACATCTAGAAGTTGAAACCATGATAAACAAGAGAATATAAGAAATCCACACTATTGCTTTGGTCTCTTGTGTATCCCAATCCATGTGTGATTTCTGCTTTTACTCCCTCAACATGTGCAAGCTAACGACGCTAAAATAGAAGATTGTCTGACGAGCAGACGTTCCTGGTTCACAGATCTACCTGGAAGGTAGATTCACGTGATGGACAGACTCACCTGTTTGGTAGATTCACTTTGTGGACAGCTTCACCAGAGTGGTAGACTCACCGGAAAGGACATACGTACCAGAAAGGTAGACACACCGAAAGGACAGGCTCACCCGAACCGTAGGCTCACCAGAAGGGTAGATTCACTAGATGGACACGTTCCGTATTTAAGGGCGCACTAGAAGGACATACTCACCAGACAAAACTCAACCGAAGGACAGACCCACCAGGACACACCCACCCGAAGAACAGACCCACCAGGACAGGCCCACCAGGACAGACACACCAAGACTCACCCACCCGAAGGACAAATACACCAGGACAGACTCACCCGAAGGGCAGCTACCGTACTTGAGGATGCAGTAATCTCCAGCAGGCCACATCATATCGAAGTCGGTAGACTTCACATCACCTTTCATGCAGAAGTCAAAGCGCATGTTGTCTCCAAATGACCCTTAAGGAAAACAGGTCAGCTGAAACACTCTTCTGGATGCATTCACACTTAGTCATAAAAACAGGCATGTACTGCTCTTATTGGTACAGAATATCTTAAAAAAAATAAATGAAACATTCGCCTGCCACTCAAATAGATACAGCCAACCTTCTAGAACAAGACCCGTCCCGAAACCTATCGGACGATTAAACCTGCAATGCTTGTAAACAAACGGGGTTGGACGCTCTTATCATTTCTGTGAAAATCATGCCACCACCGCAATTAATTACTAACGATAAGTTATCTCCCCTACCCGCTAAGTGGAGTTGTCCCGACGCGTGGTTTTGAGTCATGACGTCTTCAAAGTCCTCGTACCTCCATCCCTCATGCCACGTGACCCGACCCCCCGGGCATCCAGTCCTCGCCTTCATCAACCCATATGTACCCTGGGGCCACGTCACAGGGATTATCAGCTGGGGATCTGTTGAATGTCAGTTCCACTCACATATTACACAAGCTGATGTAATAAGATCGGATGTCCCTAGAAATATAGCCACTCCATTGAACTGATGTTACTGGGCCCGAGCTAAAGAAACAATATGTTGTGTTTCTTTTTGCTTTTCTTAAATTGTAAAACTCAAACAGATGCGGGTTAGGGGCCACAGCAAAAAATCAACATTTGCGTTATAAAAATAATACTTATCTTGTCAAATTGTGCACCCCAAAGAAGGCAACGAATGGTTCTTGAGTGTTATAGCGCAGTGATTGCTGCTCTGTAGAAATGTATGGACTGTGGACTGTGTTCTTCACAGAGGTACAATGTGTGAATTCCTATTCCATGCAGTGATAAACTCCAAAAGGTCTGAAATTCTTGAGTATCTCATTTTTGTATGACCTGAGTGAAATCTGTCGACACCTGCATACCATATTGACGCAAAGTGTGCACCTCAGTTTAGACGTTTAAGCCTCTGTATACTATAGTAAGATATTTATATCGAGTCTATTACAAAGTGCACGAATAATAACTCCACAGACTGCTTATTCAATTACCAACACTCAAAACTATACTTCGTAACCAGTGTCATCGTTCAACGCAACAATACAACTCAAGCTCCGACCATTCTGTTGTCAGGAAGTCAGGAAACAACAGTTTTGGGACAAGGGTAGATGTATTTTATGTTTATGACAACATCAACAGAAAAATAATTGCTTGGTAAGGCAGGGAAATGAAAGGGAATTGATAGCAGTATACAATGCAGTCATGTTTTGCCTTAAACTGTTGCCTTAAATTCTAAAGCACCAGGTGTGCATTGTCTGCTGTATATCACCTTACATACACAAACCTTTGCTAACATGCACTTGTCTTACGTTTAATGCAGCGTACAGAGTTTCCTGAACGTCAGGCACTATCGGGTATTTATGAAAGACTTACCGGTTGGTCCTTTTGCCATTTTGTAGGCAGGGTAACTCATCAGCGCCTTAGCAACGTTCGCCTGACGACTGCCAAGCGCCATTTTGTCCATGCCATCCTCACATTGAAGGCCACGTATGAAGTCATCCATTTTCTTCCAGTATTTAGAGTTGAAAGCCATGTCAATGGTAACGACCTTGACCCCGATGGGTTCCGGAAGTTCGGGAGTTCCTGCCTCGAGGGTGTACTGGAAGTCCCCAAACTGCAGTTTGTAGCTGTCACTACCCTTGAACTTCTCAAAGTCGACAGCAAGGGACGCCCCGTACCCCATGTAGGATCCTCCTAGGGAGATGTCGGCCCCTCCCTGATAATACCAAGAATTTGCAGGAGTCTTTGATGGTGTAGTTCCTGATTTGGGAACAACGCTGATGTAACCATCTGATCACATTACTTAAAAAGGTCTCGCGCCTTTTGAGATTTCTCCGATTTCTCGAATTTCTCATATTTCTAACCGAGTTTAACAATTTGAAAAAGCTGCATTTCTAAGATCCAGAAGAAACCTATCTCTAAAACTCAGATTGTCCAAGAGGCATAGGTTCAGTATCAGTATCAGTTTATGCTGGGAAATGCATTTTCTTGTGTTTTCTCAAGTTCGAGTAAAAGCTCCAGCTTAAGTTTTGTTAAAGTCAGACTTTAGTTTGTTTCGAGAAATCAGGTCCGGATCGTTTGTGTCGACACCAAGGTACCGTGATTGCCGTTTAAGTTGAAGCGACTTCCGTCTACGCGTATAAAGAACCTGGATGTACCACCTGGGGCGACAGTGATAACTTACACACAGAGTTGCGCTCCTCAGATGGAACAGGAACCAATAATCTTTAATAAAACATTATCCGCTCACCCATGTTCAGTAGACCTGAAACCCCAGAATTGATCTTTAGTAACTCATGCAGGCGACTAACGGGATCGGGTTGTCAGGCTTACTGACTTGTTTGACACATGCAATTATATCTCAGGTGTTTAGATCGATGCCGATGCTGTTGATTGTATGGTGCAGACTCGATTATTTACAGACCGTCGCCACATAACTGGATTTTTGCTGAGTGCGGCGTACAACTAAACCCATTCACACATCGAACGATTTGGCTTGAAGACTGCAATGAACAGTCATGTTTCTCCGTATCGCCCTTTGTCTCACCTGTTTCCTGACATGCTCGACAAACTGACTGAGAGTACTCTTGTACCTCTTGATCTGCTTACTTCCCAGCTCCACTTCCATCGTCACGTGCTGACAATCCAAAATGTGGAAGATTTGAAACGAAATAGAAAACAACACTATAGTTGTTGACATAAAGAATACTAAACATGAGCGGTGGAACGAAAGATCGTATCTAAACTATACTGATTTGATATTATGTGAGTATTTGTCTGGTGGTTTTGCCAGCCATCGTACACAGATGACACACTTACCGTGCCCCACTGGTCTATGAAATCCATGTAGTTAGTTTCATTGTACACGTGCGGCAGTCGACAAGCCGCAGCTGCGAAGTTCCTACTGACGGAGAAGCCCAATGACTGCGCCAGTTCATCCGCGTACCTGGCACGTCCCAGGTTGCACACGTTCTGGTTGTCCAGGAACACCTGGTGATTCTGGTTGGTCTCCTCACGTGCATGCTGGTAACCTAACAACATTTATGTCGCTTAATTTAGGTATCACCATCAATGATTGGTGAATGTGATTCACAGCTTCTTGGATTGGTTAATTTAATTGGCGTCAACCATGATTGGTTAATTTGATTAGCAGCAACCCCGATTCGTTGATTTAACTGACCAGAGATCTAATTAAACTGAGTGGTTGAAAGTTTTTTTTTATCCTCCGACATACGATAAATGTACAGAGGCGTACAGGCTGTATTTCTCTGTTGAATCAATGCAGTAACATGATACATTCCTTTGCATGCATATGCGCAATTGGTCATTTGAACTGAAGATTCTCTCTGATTACAACGTGAGATCCATCCAAATGAAACTTACGTCCGCTGAGGGTGAAGGCAAACTTAGCCAGAACGGCGCTAACTCCACCTGAAATAACCAATGGCATCACATTCAGTACTTGGCACACATGTTAATATTACATTCAAGCTGAACTGACGACAGGACGTATTTTGTATTTTTCTGTCATAGCCTCAAAACATTTCTTTCTCCCGAAAACTCCAAAGTGTCCCCTGAAAACCGGACGTCCAGATCAGGAGTCGGGGTATGGTGTCTTCCTAACGCCCTTCAAGATCAGGGTTTCCTTTCACAAAGCACTAAGGTGATTGTAAGTCACTAAGGTAACCTTAGTGGAATGTTAAAGAATGGGAGGTAAGGTTAAGCTGAGTAAAAGAGTCCCCAGGTGTCGGACTACTGTTCATTACTGTGTCTAGAAGATGTCGAGATCAGGAGTCGGGCTCTTATCTAGTCCTGTGTCTAGAAGATGTCGAGATCGGGAGTCGGATTCTTTTCTAGTCCTGTGTCTAGAAGATGTCGAGATCAGGAGTCGGACTCTTATCTAGTCCTGTGTCTACCAGACGTCCAAATCAAGAGTTGGACTCCTGTCCATGACTGTATCTGGAAAATGTCGAGATCGGGAGTCGGACTTCTGTCCAGTTCTGTGTCTAGGAAATGTAGGATTCCTGTCTAGTCCGGCGTCTACCAGACGTCGAAATCAGTAGTCGGAGTTTCGTCCAGACCTAGATCTCTTGGACTTCATGGATCATGCCCTGTTTGAGTAGTGAGAGTGAGTTCTTACAGTTATCGAGACGTCCACCTACCGGAAGATTTGACGTCTAGGCCAAGTTTATCCTGGTACGACTTGCTGCCGTAGAACACATGGTTCTCCTGGATGTGCACGCAGCTGTGACGCTTCTCTACCACAACTTCTGGTGGGTTGCTGCCAGGGGTGATGTCAAATACCTGTCGTGAGTATAGAAGCCCAGGGTATTACGTGACGACACGCACACACAGATACTATATATATGTATGTATTTATTATGTATGTATATATGTATATGTGTGTGTATAATTGTTTTATGGATTTCTTCATTGTATTTTCAGATTTTTCTGTTATGTACTTACTTCTTCACTTTTGCCCAAATTTATTGTTCTGAATATTCTAGCTCACATGTTTCGTGTGATAGAAACTTGCTTTATGTAGACAAAAGAGAGGCGCTAATGAACTTTTGTCCGTTTGTCCGTGAACTACCTTCCGGGTGTAGAGAATACCGGGGTCGACACCTCCGAGTACGCTGTCCCCTCCGTCTGGGTTTGCGGTCAGCAGGTTGTACCCCACGCCTACGAATTCCACCCCAGGTTGACTTGCCGACACGCTCACCACCAACAATATCGTCAGCAAGGACACCATTATGTCTTCACTAATAAATAATTGGAAATAACCAATACTGACGTTATTCATCGATAATCGAACTGTTTCATAGAAACGGAAGTGACGTTACAAACACAGGTGACATCGCAATCTGAAAATATGTTTTCAAATAGATACTAGATTTTGTCCTTAATATATATTATCCCGGTCTTAGAAAACAAAACCCCTCAAAACCGTATAACAAATTTACAGGGTGATGCATATGAGAAAAAAAATTGTTTGGCACCGATGGTAGTTACGTGTTGACGACCAAGGACGGAAAGACAGAAAATATCAAAGAAACAAGACAACTGACTGTAGCCTTCAACGCATCGCAACATGTAACACATATGTAGATCAAGACATGTTTATAGAAAAGTCAGACTGGGTTATCTATGGACTAATGTAAGGGACATTCTCGCTCTTTCCACCTTTGGCAATAAAACCAATGTACGTAACACGAACGAGCGTAGAATGTCGAATTTCCATTGTCAGACACGTTTCTTCCCAAACTGCTAAAATGTGAATATTCTTATTCCCCGTTATGTGTAGTTGACCTACCTCACAGTGGTGTTGTAGACTGGAGTCTTATCTACAGATCTACACTGGGCCTGCCTTGATAACACTGACGACCCACTTGGTTCAGTGCTGTGGTCGTTGTTTTACACCTCACTGTGCAACATTCGTGTTATATATACTCTTAAAAAAGTAGGGGATAATGAACTTTCTATTTGGATAGGAAGCGTAAACGTTAACAAACGTTTCAAGGACAGACATCTCATGAACGCACCGCCATTTCCCTTTATTATCACCCACAGACACAACTTATGATATGCACATACACAACACAGTAGCCTCATACACGTGTGTGGGGTCCCATTCTGGATTTTGACGGTTTTTCATGGTCAATAAATTACTAGAATGTTAATTATGACACTCGTCTTGCAGTTGTGAAATGGTGTTGAACCAATCCGTCCTTTTAACAGAAATGTTGAATGTTGCATTTTAGTCGGATCGGGCTGCATGTCTCTAAAACTAAACTGGCGGTGGAAAAGCCTAGCGGTTATCGCGTTCACTCGTCACACCGAATATTTGGGTTCGAGTGCCGACGTAGGTACTGAGTGTGAAGCCCATTTTTGGTGATACGCGCCGTGATATTTGCTTGAATATTGCTAAAGGCGGCGTAAAACTAAACAAAATCAACGTTACACTAAACAAAATCAATCCAAATGACCCCCAAAGATACTTCCTAGTTTCATCAAGTTTACACTCCTGCGAGCGCACACACAGTGCGTGACTGACGTGCCTTCACTATAGTGGAATATTCATGCGCCATGCGCCTAAACTATTATCATATGAAACTTTAATTTCGGTTTACTTTCCAACTTTGAAGATTTCCAGATAATGTTGAAAATCAAAATGGCGGTGTGAAATATATTAAAATGATTCAGTTGATTCAATTGATGCAGTGGTTACCAACACAGCCGCATCCACAATGATAAAAATGTCTGTTGGGACGACCTCGCACTTGGGGTGGATGACGTCACCCAGTCTGTCTACCCTCTCAAATTACGTCACTCAGTTCAGACATAAAGCAAACAATATTAACACTTTGTAGAAATATTTATTCTGTAAAATAAGATGAAATACAAACCGCTGGCCTTATGATTATGTACAGGTTTACAAATCTTAATGACCACCATCAAGCTTCAGCCACACACAAACACTATGAACACAACTGTAACCTTGACCCGTAACAGCGGCCGTATGTTCGACTTTGCACAGAAAGTGAATGTTGGAAAATGATTGTCGGGCTACTTCTGTGGTTAAAATCTGAAAGACGCGTGCTCTCTCCCAACACTATTCACCCAGTCTGAACACCATCCCAGCCGTCGGCTGTCGTAACCATTCGTTACTTTCCGGAAGTACACCATTGCTTACGAATGTTCTGCAGGTGTTCCTCATGTCACGTGATCTTCAGTTTCGCTTCCGTACTATGACGTTTCCCTTGCTTGGACCCGACAACTCGATGACACTGGGGAGAAAGATACCATGCTTATACAGTATATATCATCAATAACGCCGTATTTCGGACACCAGAAATATAGAATACAAATTTGCATCACACACAAGCTCGTTTACAATTTATCACATGGCTTTTAAAACATGTTGAACAGTGTCTACTCCTCCACAGACTACAACAAGCGGTTGAATAGAACATTGCAAACTGCATTTACTTAATCCATATCACAATCTGACTAAGTAGAAAAAATGTTGAAAACTACACCTTCAGATGTTTAAAGTTGACAATGTAAAGTTTTAACTCACATCCGTCTTTCTTCAGAAGACTGCGCAAAAAAGGTTTCAAAGACCTCATAAAACCCTTTGAGTTAATTTGAGAAAATTTTAATGTCACAAGTTGAGCCAGTGAAACAGTAACGACAGATTTGGAACGGGGTTGTTGATGTCAGCGAGTGTGCGTGGGCTCATCACAGTGATCTATTGTCTCTTCACACAATGACAATTAATATGCCCAGGAATGTGGAGAGTTTTCGAAGGATTTCAGCCGAACTACCCTCAGCCGTACACATGCATATCCTTTGGTATCAAAAATGCATAGTGGAGATACATGTCTATCAGAAAGACGAGTAATAAATGATTGTAGTAACACGGAAGTAACACCGTTTGGACATTTCGCTCAAGGCCTATGCTGATCGCCACGTGAGATGTAGGTCGTGATATTCGAAATTTGCTCAAAATATCAATCACGAGTTGGTTGGTTGCATGCTATGTGGCATAAAACATCTGTAATGCGGGCAATCTTGACTCTCTGATACAAGAATTGACAAAACTAAACAAGCTGTAGGCCGCCCCAAACGGTGACCAACAAGGCCTACGATCAGGTTTATATAGCAACCAGACATTGGTGACATCGATTTTAGTCACCTACTCGATAATGAAACTTGTCCCAAATGGACTTACTTACATATTTTTGCTGATGTTATTATATTCCAAAAGGACTGAATTAAAACTTTGTTCTCAAAATCGCATTTTACACCGAGGGCTCTTCATGCACTCACAACATACGAGTTTTTGGAAGATCTTTGAAAAAATACTTACATTTCACACCCGTTTCCAGTGGAGACAGTGATTACGTTCTTTTTTATCTTCACAGGGAAGGCTGGACATATGTCTGAAAGGAGATGTTAGATTGCCGGTGTCACATATATATGTACCGTCGCATGTTGATACTGACCCATGTACACCCGCCAAATACTGACGGCGTCACAGATATATCCCCCGTCAAATAATAACTGGTGTTACGTATTGACGGTGACGCATATATGTCTGTTGTCACATAGTGCAGTAGGCACATTCAAATGTTTATGATGTTCCTATAGTAACATGCTGAGACACAATGCTGCTATTGATGAATCTGTGTACAATGACTTAATCTGAAAATTGAAAATAAGGTGATATTTTGGTGCGCCTCCAAGGTAAAGATATATCTATCAGTATTGATATACCAACGAGTAAATGTCAACACGACATGGTGCCCCTATATGATATAACAGATACATCGTAAACTACGTATATAATGAATGGAATTGGACCTCGAATTTGTTAAAGCCGCAGTATGTATTTCGACTTACAGCAGGTGGATCATAAACAACAAGATCTTTATTGCAGTTAAGCTCGTTCGTTTAAAACACATTTCGCTCTTGTTCGTGTGATTAAACGTCATGTATTTCTGTAATATTCTGGCTATGTGATAACCCGAAACATATTCTTACGTCATTTGTCAAATCTCTCGGCGTTTGACAAATGTTTCCTTTCTTGATTAGACGTATCGTGAAGTCACATTCTTCTCGTCTACTTAACCGAGTCCGTGCAATAAACAATGTGTGTGATGGACAAACGGGTCATGGTGACCTAGGCATGATTGATGACTGTGTAGTGGCTGCCCTATCTCCTGTGCACGTCATGTTAATTTTCTAGAATCACGTCCGATGCATCTCATTTTACACGTTTTTATCACACGATGTTCAAAGTAGTCAGGTCATGTGAAGTAAGTTCAGTTAAATCTCATTTGTACTCTAATTAAATCGTGACACGTGAATAAAAACTAGTTTAGTGAGACGTTATTATTACATGTATCTCTGATGGGTATGGGTAATCAAGTCAGATCAGAGAAACACGTGGGACTCACACGGCGAGAAACATGTGGGACTCACACGGCGAGAAACATGTGGGACTCACACGGCGAGAAACACGTGGGACTCACACGGCGAGAAACACGTGGGACTCACACGGCGAGAAACATGTGGGACTCACACGGCGAGAAACATGTGGGACTCACACGGCGAGAAACATGTGGGACTCACACGGCGAGAAACATGTGGGACTCACACACCGAGAAAGATTAATGTTTGTAATTGGTGAAAACCCAACTCTGGATGTGTTTGGTCAGGGAATAAACACAATCGTAATACTGATTTTGGAATGCAAATTATCTGGGGGTGGGTAAAATGAATGCGTTTCCAATACCTTTAATACTCCTTCGTGTAACTGCTATGGTTTGTCTGAGGATTGCATATATACTTTAAATCTCCCAGAGTTTCCGAAAGTCCAGTGTGAAACAATGTACGTATCTAAACGAATGAGATGTGCTTAAAGCTGCTTGCATTTTAATTACATCCTGATGTGTGAACCTAAGCTAGGAGTAAACCTCAAACATTTCAGTTGAAGCTATTTCAGCATGATTTAGTTGTGTGGATATGTGCGCTATATAAATATCCTACAAACAAATAATGACACTTGACAATGAAAAGATATTGCTGGGAGATTGGTTAAAGCGTCAAAAAACTAAACTCACTCATAAGATGACAAGTAAAGAAGCACAACTCTTCAAGCGAGTTTTGAAACCTTAGGGGAATAGACTATGCTTGATTCATAAAATCAGTTTACCTTTATCGTCAGTATCGTCGTCGTCGTCGTACATTGTCATTGCCGGCGACGTTTCGTTGTCATCATCATGGAAGAAGCGTTGGGATTGTAAACGGTGCATCAGTCTGAATCGGGTACTGTCGTATCTACCATAGGCATCATCATCTTCATCGGTGTCGTAGTCACGACTGCCGAGGATATCGTAGTCGTTGTCGTCGTGGCTGCCAACGTTATCCTTGTCGTCATCTTCATCTTCATTAGACGCAGTGAGGTCGTGGAAAGTTTCTTTGAGGTCACCCAACCGTTTTCGGGATTCCCTGACCCTCTGACTCAGCAGCTCGAGACGCGTTGGTTGTGGCGTCTGTATGTCATCGTCGTCATCACTTTTGTTTCTGAGATTTTCTAACTTTTCCTTGATTGACTTCATCCTGTTACTGATAGTGCTCTGTGCATCGGACGCTGCATCGTCATCATCATCGTCATCAACATCGTCATCATCACCATCATCATCATCAACAACACTGGCTTTCATTTCTTCTATTCTTTCTTTCATTTCTTCTACCCTGTTGCTAAGACTGAATGTTTCACCAGCATCAGCAGCTTTCATATCTTCTATCCTTTCTCTTATATCTTTCATTCGTTCGTTGAGATTGGTTTTTTCTTCATTATCATCATCGTTATCGTCATCATTATCATTGTCTGAATTCATGTCTTCTATTCTTTCTCTTATTTCTTCCATTCGTTCGTAGAGGTTAGATTTGTCATCATCATCATCATCATCACTATCTGAATTCATTTCTTCTATACTCTCTCCTATATCTTCCATTCGTTCTCTGAGATTAGACCTTTCTTCATCACTATCAATGCTGGAATTCATGTCTTCTATTCTTTCTCTTATTTCTTCCATTCGTTCGTAGAGGTTAGATTTGTCATCATCATCATCATTACCTGAATTCATGTCTTCTATCCTTTCTTTCATGTCTTCGATCCGTTCGTTGAGATTATTGTCGTCGTCGTCGTCATCATCATCATCATCATCATCATCATCATCGCCTTCATTCATTTCTGCTATTCTTTCTTCCATGTCAGCCCAATTTTCCTGCGAACTAGAAAGTTCTTTATTATCACTATCATCACCATCAAGGGATTTCATTCGCGCTATTCTTTCCTTCATACGAGCCACCCTCTCCTTCAGAGTACCTTGTTCGTCACCTTCTTCCATGTTGTCATCAACCTCATCAAACAATTCATCAATATCGTCATCGGATATCTCGATAGTTTTTCTGATCCTGCCGTTGGCAGCAAGAGATTTGAAATCTTTCATGAATTTGTTAAAGTCTTCATCAAGTTGCTCATCCCCATCATCATGGCTGCTCTCCATATCGAGCAACAACCTGTCGATATCCCCAAGGAAATCATCAAGATCTCTGTCAGATGAAGACTCCGTATTGGATCTGTCGTCGCCACCTTCAGGGCTGCCAGCATCTGCTAGCCGTTCCTTAATGTTGTCACGGACTTCCTTTATCTTGCTATAGATGCTGCCCTCCTCATCCTCGCCATCTTCATCGTCATCATCTTCATCATCTTCATCATACAAGTCATCAACATCTGTTTCAGCCAGATCTTCCCTCATGTCATCGTAGTGTTCATCTTCATCGCTATGGTCGTCGTAGTGGTCGTCATAGCTGTCATCATCAAGCAGGTCATCAACATCGGCATCAGTCAGATCATCCCAAATGTCATCATGAGCAGATGTCTTTTCGATGCTATCATCGGTCATGGCAATCGATCTACCGCCGTCTTTCTTTTCTTCATCATCGTCGTCCTCATCCAACAGATCATCAATGTCCATATCTGTAAGGTCGTCGTGCATGTCATCATCCTGTTCTGGATCGTCAGCGGGTTCGTCGCCATCATCTAGAAGATCATCGACATCCGCTTCCGTGAGGTCGTCGGCGATGTCGGCAACTTTATCTGAAACAGACATAGAGTTTAGTTTTACGCGACTTACAGCAATACGTGTAAGGGGATACCAGAATGCGATGATTGATGTTTAAAGCACGTCAGATGTCGAAAATAGGTGCCTTTTTGTCCGTCGTCGGTTACGGTTGTCTGTAATTAGAATTACCAATGGTTGATATGCTGAGAGCCGTTCAACGTGGTTGTTTATGACGACACACCGTCATGCTGTGAACAATGTGTGAAGCCCATTTCTATTGTCCCCCGCCGCGATGTTGCTGTAATATTGCTAAAAGCGGCGTAAAACCATGCTCACTTGTGTATGTCCGAGCGCATGTAAGCTATGACAGTGTTTGCGGCAACTTAATCCTACAAGCCAACCATTAAGCATGGGCAACGAAATCAGTCGTTTGATGTTGTACATCTTGAACACACGGAAGTCCTGTGTTCAAAACTCCATTGAATATTAAATTACAGTTACATGAGTCACAAGGGGATTTACCACATCCAGAGTGACTTGTCTACCGCCAGTCACACACTTGACGGCCGCTGACTCAAGGCATATATTTGTCACAAGTTACAGTATCGCTGTGTGACAATTCAATCTCTCGTACCTATCAGGGGACTTACGGGGGTTAGTTACATATTACGATGCTGGGAGAAGCCTAAAGAGATTATAGTGGAAAACAAAACGCTCAAAACAAACGTGCTTTGCACTAGAATAGGAATTGTCTGACATGAAATATACATCTCCGTGGGGTGTTTTTTCCGAAATGTATTACACTTGCAGATTTAATTAAAATCTGGGCTTACACAAGCAGCCGCACAAAGACACGCATGAACATCGTCATATGTGCGAAATATTCTAAAATTGACATTAAACCCCATTTCATCTCACCTCAAAATATATCAGGTTTTGTAGAGGTAGTCGAGAAGTCATGTCTCTTTACAGGAAAGCGTGGTATAGCGCTTCGGACATGTCATCCAGCACTCTTCGTAAGTGAGTGGTTGCCTTTGGAACTATATGACTTACCTAAGATACCTGACACCGAATGCTTTCTCTAATATATATCTGGTATGTGCCTGCTGTATAATTGACACCAAATGCGCTCTCTAATATATAAATGCAGCGTAATGATATCTCTAATATATACATGCTATATACCCAGTATATACCTGAGAAATGATAATTGACCTAATATTTACCTGCAGTATGCCTAATATATATTCGCATATACCTGACATCGTCATGTACCTGAACAGGAACAAATTTTCTGTGAAGCTTCTTTGACAGCAAAGAAACCCCTACTTTCCATTATGTCAGCTTCTAAATGCCACTCAAAGAAATGGTATATACCTGTTTACATAATATTGTTAATAATTACCGATATTAATCCTAACATACAATCAACACGCGGTTCCAAGTTTTCCTGAAATATGGCGTGGCAGATACACGGCTCCATATATGACCGACATTACATGACATCTTAGGTTTATAATCCATGAACAACAATTTCTGACGCTTCTTTATGCAATTACACAAATTACAACTTCGGGGATGTCAGGTATAACCAGTCAGACAAATCATTGCTCGACAGACTTATTTGGAATTAATGTTTCAGAACATAAACAATGGAATATAGCCAAGCTGTTGAAGATTCCAAGGATGAAGGCACCTACGAAAAGGCAAGTTAATGTCTACTTATGTCAAGACGATGTCTAACTGGACTCTTACAGTGATGAATGTGTGAGGTGATCTCGGCTGCTGAGATATGTTGACCTCACCTTGACCCTATGTCGGTTATGTAGGAAGCTCTCACATCGGTAATTCTGCTTGTGTTTTTATGCTTCAGAATGGTGTTCGAGTGATAGCTTGGGGTCAGCAGACAACACAATGATACCGAGTATCGTGCGACATTACCTTCCCATCGGTACTGCACGGGACATTCTCGAGACGTACCAGAAAAGCGAGAGTGCGACATTGCGATTTGGCCACATCTCGCGGTTGGTTATTTCTAAGCGTGTACAACAATATTTTCCACCAAAGTTCATGACAAGAATACAATATTTGGACATGAAGCAGGACATCATGCAGGAGCGGCACAAATTACTAAATCTCGAGAGGGCGACAAGACGAGAATGCAACACTTCATTATTTGCATCACTTAACGATATTCCATGCAGTTCTAATGCAGAAGCGTAATACTAAACTCACTCACTCTAGTGCCTCCATTTACCACCCCAGGGAACACATGCTCTAATTCCTACGACAGGCCAAAATTACTAACGATATGCAAGCAGCAGTAATTGTCTTATACACACGCGGTGTCATCAGGAACTTTCCGATTCTGTTAATTTTTTAATATCTGATAGAGCGTTTCTGGGTCTGCTGAACGCTTGCTGGCGTGTTTAACAGTGATTAACGCATAGTTTGAAATCAGTTCTTGAAGCGGATCAAATGGAAAGTTAAACCTTACATGTGTATGATTTTGAAATAACATCGACTCACTGGTTCCTGGTTTATACAGAACTTTATATTGAAAATGACTGAATTTGAGAACTAATGTGTTTGTATTTCGTGTCTGCCTGAGAGGGCCCAACATGAGAGTAGCTCTGATTGTGTTGCGCAGAAACGAGCCAAAAAGCACGTCGGTGCGCGTGAGTTGAGTTCAGCTCCGCTTTTACCAGTTTTGACACAGCCACAGCTTAGTGTGGACGTGGTGACTGAGTCAGTTGCTTAGTAGCAATGATTCAGCTTACACGACAAAATGTTATGTTATGGACCTGACGAAGGGACAAGGAATAATCTAGAAATGAAAACAATATAGAAGAAGTTGACATCCATAACATTTTGTCGTATATTAGAATACCGACTTCTAAATGACGTCTCAAGAACCTACATCACATCTTGTCCTAGTGATGTCGGAGTAAAGTCCGATGTGACGCAGCGATTTTCAAAGAAGGCGCATGTGTACTACTGCATGGCTTTGTGTGAACATAAAGAACTAAAGAATACAAAAGTGATATTTGGATCTTTAGGGCACCAGCCACCAATACTGATCAGCTCGTGCGTACTGCTGACAAACAGCACATGGAGCTGCAGTTCCCGTGAGAACTGGTCCGCGGTCGTATGGAGACCGTTGTGAAGGATGCTTTTGTATCTACCTGCCAGAGTGGTCGAATCATTACTGGCACCCAAGGCGGAACGGATGGATGAGAGGATGTTGGCCACAGCGTTACCTCCCCTTGTCAATGCAGGGTCCAAGGGCGTTGTTTCATCTTGTGTGATCGGTATGGCAATGGCAGTACCTAGTCAAACATGGAATCAAATGTGTTACCAAGCATGTTAGAGATTATGAAAAATAAAACACAACAGTCGTACAGATAGGAATATTTTGTTAGATTTAACCCAAAGGAACCGCTGTTCAGCCAACAAAAAGATTGGTACTCGATGTGATAATACTGCCATAATTTAATAACTGTTAACTTCACAGCCCGCCATGGAGTGCAAACCTATCCAAGAAGATGATGACGAAACAGGGCAATCAGACTGTTTGGACCTCTGAGCTGTATAAAGTAATTCTATCGTTGCTTGTTCGTCATGTTTGTTCAAACATCAGAAGTAATGTTACTCCCAACTACTTTTGGTTACAATATGCTGAATGTCATTCGTAAAACCGTCATTTGTAAGTGTAAACTGTTTGCCTGGACGATAGATATAGTATGTCATTTTAATTTGGGTCGCGTTGTTACGTACATCCATAAACAAGAAAAATTCAAATAAAGCTGTCCTAAGACAGGGGACATCAGCATTCTTCTTGTGGAGGGTATACTCATAGGACGGGTATCTAAACATGCGAGGTGTTTATATTAGAACAATAATCATTGCATTTTGTCTGGAAGTTAGTTATTTTTTAGCGAACATTGATTCCCTGAATAGAATACAGCTATTGCTATTAGCGTATATTTAGGAAATACAGAGAAACATCACACATTTCTATTTAATTTTTAGCTAAACATATATGGAAAAAACCCACGGTAAATCAAATTGGATATATGAGATGGACAGTGAGATATTAACAACAATGAATACAACCGCTATTTCTGCTGAGCGATGGTAATGATATCAAAATGACCTACTGTTACTAATGGTTGCAGAAATTATTGACTGAAACATGATTTTGATTGTTAGCATCTGATCCAGAGCCCGACTACTACTATGGACATCTGCCATACTCCGCCAAGTTACGACTTAGACGCCCTAAGAGAGGAGAGAAAATTGGGAGATTGTGTTAATAATCAGCATTATTCCCAAATGTGACAAATAAATTATTGAGAGTCGAACAAACAAACTCCTGAGCGACCGAGCGCTTTAGTCGCTCGTCTTCTCAGGAGTTCATACATATGTCGGTTCTTCCTCCATATATACACACACACACGCGCATCTTATACCTGAATAACTGCAGTGATAATACCACTTCCCTACTCGCTTCCCCCAGTCTAGCATTCACCTCTACGTTAATCCCAGAAGACAAACAGTACCGATGTGCTAAAAACCCATAGTTTTGTAGACGCAAATAACAACAAAACCCCTTAAAACAAGAAGCAAACACTCCAAAACATTCGTGAAAAGGACTTGACTGATTCACTGAAAACTGAAAATTCACTGAAAAATTGACACTACAATTAAGCATGCAGAAACGAATTCCCTATTCATATTACATTTTGAAAGTAACCCTTTTTGTGTGAGGCTGTCTTTCCATAGAGTAAAGCAAACGTTCGGGGGTTGACCAGACAATCAGTTGCATGATCACACTAAGACACACATCTTCATCCAATATTCTAAATACAGATGGTATTGTCTGGGCATAATTTCTAAACCTTCGTCACAAAATCATCGAAACGCCAGTGTTTCCAGTTTGATCCTCTGATACGGAAGATAGGTCTGGTACTTACCAAAAGAGTAGAGGATCAGAAAGACCGACATGGCTGCAGACCTGACTGTAGGATTAGTAAGTGGAACGAAGGATCTTTGTCTCTATTTAAATAACATCCGAAACGATAAAAAATCTCTCACCTGTAAACAGCAAAATCGCCAGGTATCTGGACAGGCCATTAGCTAGGATCATGTCTGTCTGTGAGTCACTCGTCACTCAACTGTCTCGGGCGTTTGTGTCTTGAGCCGACGTCTCACGTCCGTTATAATTGGTCAGTGGTCACGTGACGACTGGCCAGTTTTGCATAGTTGGGTAAATCGAGGTGGTTCTGCGCATGCCCCGACACGCTAATCTGAGTTGTTCCAGAGAGCCAGTGACAAACTTGGAAATGTGCGTGTGGGACATTCATCATATGTGACACTGACGTGGCAATAAAACATGCATAAATAAGGAAAACAAAATATTAATCTTTTACGCTCATCTCACAGGAAACACATTTCCGAGCAAAAGTAAAACTGTCAGAAACATTTTCCTTGATTTTTCATATCACAGATTCCTTACAATTGATTGGTACGGTTCAACATACTTCCGTCATTCATCATATCGTACCATGTCGCCATGCTGCAAACATCAAACCCATTTGACTGGCGCGAGTTTAACTTGGACGTGGCAGTGGTTTCAACTTTTACTCTACAGTTTGCACAGACGTTAAAATTTTTCCGAAGTGAATTTGTAAGATCGACTCAAAAGATTTATTATCTGCCAATTACCTACTCCTAACAGGGTCGGGTGGTCAGGCTGGCTGACTTTGTTCACACAATCATGTCACCGAATCCAAATAACTTAGATCGATGTTCATACTGGTAATCGTTGTTGTGATTGTCTGGTCCACACTCGATTATTTACAGACAGTCGAAATATAGCTGGAATATTGCTCTTTCGTTAATGTTTTAATGTCTGCTCCATGGAATTTTGTCAAGATGTAATAAGTACTTTTTGCGGAGAAGCATTGATGTATGCCCTATGGCTTGTTTTCTGATCCATTTCCCATTATGTTATGTGGTGGTACATGGGAATAAGTATGTAAACATTAATGGAAATAAAATATTGTTTAAATTAATAATCCTCAGTGCCGTGTAAAACTAAACTCACTGACGAAAACCCGATACGTCCCAAGCCAAGATACAGGGAAAATGCACCCTCTCTTGGCATAACGGTAATTTAGATGTTAGAAATGTACAACTGATATAATATAAGGTTTAAACATATTTTTATTTCCAAAGAAATTTCTATCGGTAAAACTTCAAAACTTGTTTGTGTAAGTACCTCTCCAGGTAATTAGTTGACACCGCTTGCTTGTGTAAATACCTCTTCAGGTAATGAGTTGACAAGGCTTGTTTGTGTAAAAAAGTTCACTAGGTAATGAGTTGACAAGGCTTGTTTGAGTTGACACGGCTTGTTTGTGTAAGTACCTCTCCATGTAATGAGTTGACACAGCTTGTTTGTTTAAGTACCTCTCCAGGTAATAGGTTGACACGACTTGTTTGTATATGTTGTACAAGATAGTGATGAACATAATGTATGTGGAAATGTATATTTGATGACAGTCAAAAGGTAACAGACAATATCAAACTGAAAAACAAATTGAGATTTTGATCTACGCCCCACTCTGTCGGCGAAGATGCAACAAACCAAGTCTAAAGATCGAGACTGGTAAATTAGTTTTACCCATGTCCCCTTGATGATAACACAATGTACACAATGTACTAACAAATCTTTGCATGATTTCTTTTGCAATAGACAAATGTCGAAGAAATAAAGAATGTGTATACATCTGGCAGTATAACTGCAACACACACAAAACCCCAACTTAACAACAAAAGAAAAGCACCGTCCCATTAAAAAGAAAATTCAAATGAACAAGGACAGATAATACCCCGGAAATTAAAACAAACACACACAAAAGAAATGGAGACAAAAATGAACAGCTGCAGGCATCAACATGTGTCCGCCATGGAATCAGTGATAAAACAGATCCACCCCACTACACTGATGCCTGCGGCAAGTCCGCGCTATTAGGTCAATATAAGGTGTGGTAGTCAGATACTGCAGAGTAAATGTTTAAGCATGTAATTGCTATTTTAGATTCAAGAATCGTTTCACAACCTCCCCACCCCCCGTGCTTAATATTTCTTTGTGGCGTGTTTTTCCAGTCTGTCTTGCGAGGTAATTGTTCCGTCTACTTTGTGCAGTGTTTGTTCAGTGTGCTTCATGACATGTTTGTTCAGTCTAATTTGTGACGTGTTTGTTCAGTCTACTTTATGGCATGTTTGTTCAATCTACTTTGTGACGTGTTTGTTCAGTCATATTTGTTGCTTGTTTGTCAAGTTGACTTTGGGAGGTGTTTGTTCAAACAGCAGAAGTAATGTTACTCCCAACTATGCTTGGTTGCAATATGCTGCATGTCATTTGTAACACCGTCATTTGTAAGTGTAAACTGTTTGCTTGGACGATAGATAGTGTATCATAACCACTTATGGTTATTATATGACCTGTATTGCAATATTGGATAAGTTGGACGTTGACAGTTATCGACCATAAATGTGCTTACACACTATGTACAGTAGCTGACGCTTGTGCGTTTGTGCATACCTTAATAACTATTATGATAGTATTATCTCAATCTCAAGAATGCTGGGCTTTGTTATTGTTATATGAAACTATAAAAATAAGCCCACTCCTAGCTATGCTTGGTTACAATATTCTGTGTATCCTTTTCATTTGTAACCCGTGTAAGCTATATGCTAGGATAAAAAATAGTGTGTCTTATAGCCCTCTTGTCTCAAAAGCGGATCGAACTCGAAAACTATTAAACATGCTCAGTGAAACGCTGATCATAATCACATCATCATACCAACTCTGTGAGGTTTTTGCGTAATTTTTGACCTAAGAATAAAATAAGTTGTTTAACAAACTATTATTAAAATGTAAATTTGACTTATGTAGGCGTATGATTCGTTAAGATGGCTTTTGATTAGAAAATGTACTTTGAGAGCCAGTGAAGAGAGTCAGCTGGAGTGTGAGGGGACGGGTTGAAGCGCGGAGTATGCCAGGGAGTGCATGTGTGTGTGCATGCATGCATGCATGCGTGTGTGTGTGTGTGTGTGTGTGTGTGTGTGTGTGTGCGTGCGTGTGTTGGTAAGTGGGTAGGGATGCTGTGAGACGTGGGGTGGTTAATCTTATCACCTGGGATGTGTGTGTGTCTCGGACTGTATCCGGGCGATGTGACTGCGGATATTGTGGATGTGACGGGTATGGGAGGTGGCTGGTTTGGGTGTCAGAGCTAGTCAGTCTGTATCTGGATGTTGTGAAATTGAGTTTCATGTATGTGCTCTTTTAAACGAATGTGCCTAGATGTCATTCCGGCCAGTAATGCCCCCGGTGTGTTGAAAATGATAATACAGTGTATATTATCTATTTGTACACATGGCACCAAAATAAACTATTAGTATTATTCAATCTAGTTTGTTCAGTCTTTCATAATCAGACCTCAGTAAACGTCTTTTCCTTATGTTGCCTTTTTTAATCTATGAGTATACATATAAAGCTAAGTTCCGTACATCGTGATCTCTGGCTGATTAATGCCCATAGGTCACAGTGTCAGACCAGATCATATATTCATAGTGATGTGCATGACGTTTCGACACGTTGGTCGTCATTACTGCAGCAACACAACCGGTCTGGTGACGAGTTTCCTGCTACTGGCGAATACCATCGCGGTATCTGTATGGTATGTATGTGCACACACACACACACACACACACACGCACGCACACGCACGCACACACACGCACACACACGCACACACACGCACACACGCACACAGACACACACACAAACAGACAATCAAACAAACAAACAAACAGACCATAAACAAAATAACAAAACCAAAACCAAACAAAAAAACACAACCAACCAAACAAAAACAACAAACATAACCACCCCCCTACCCCCCCAGAAAAACCCAAAACAAACAAACAAAAACAAAACACACCCCCCCCCCAAAAAATAAACAACAACAAAAACAAAACAGAAGAAGACAAAAACAACAACATACACACGTATATAAGGGCTGTGTATTGCCTCAAATGTCGTATTGCGAAATATTGCGGTAATATTGTGATTACTGCCCCATGCACAAGCACTCTTCGTACAGAGGGTATAAAACCTGTTTCCCTCGAAGAACGAACAATCACTTGACTAACATATCACAAGAAAATACCAGCGCAACGAGAACGGATCACAGGAATGTCACAAAAGGATGCTTCCAATAACCATCTTGCAAGGACATTGGGTTGCGCAAGACGGACCTTAATTCGGCTCTTCAACCGCTTCAATATGAAAAACCAGACATGTATGTGACCGACCCAAAAGTGGACATCCCAAAGTCAGGAAAATCCAAGGCGATCGCTCTCTGCGAGTTATTCACCTACATAACCGGATGTTGATGGTGACGTCATGATCAGCTACATTATTGGGTCATCGCATGAGCCGATTCACAGTGGCAAGACGACTTGCTGCTGGCACATGGGCTACTGACCGTTGCGTGGAATGACCTTGACCTTCCGGCATCGTAGGAACTGCAGTGCTCATAACTACATCACTGTTAACTATTACAATGTGATTTCGCTGATAAACCACGTGTATTGTAGTGTGCTTCAACATACATTTTCCATTTCATCAAAAGGTTTTGTTATTTTTATCTTATTGGAAGAAACACCTGTGCACTTTCTTTTGCTTCGCCAGTTCCTATACATTTTGTGATTAAGTGTACTGACTGGCAAAACATATTTTGATCCATGTTTTCTCAATGCCTCGCATAAACAACGTGGTTCTTAGGTTTGGTAGTGTCCAAAATAATCCTCAATGCCATTGGAGTATACAAGAACTGTGAGGTGCGAGAAGGTTGTTAATGTTGATGAGTTAGACGTGAGTGAACTGCTGACCCGGTACAGAAGCACTCAAGGTTTTATTGTCATCGGTATCTTTTTTACTTCACCCTCCTTTCATGTGAAGACCTGCCGTCGACCTGATGCGTAGACGGACATGTTCCTCTGTGTGGCCGGTATACAGCATGACATTTATGTGACGACGTGATGTATCATGGAACATTTTGTTGGGTGAATGTTTACACGGGAAGCATGTGACATGAGAGTGACTGGGACCGGGAAAAGTGTTTGGGGCATGTTAAATGGTGGGGAAAGTGATTGGGGCATGTTGCATGACAGGGACAGTGATGGGGGCATGTTGTATGACGGGGAAAGTGATGGGAGGGGGAGGGGCACGTCATATGAAGGGAAAAGTGATCGGGACATGTTGTATGACGTGAAAAAGATGGGTGCATGTTATATGACGGGGACAGTGATGTGGGCATGTTGTATGACGGGGACAGTGATGGGGCATGTTGTATGACGGGGACAGTGATGTGGTCATGTTGTATGACGGGGACAGTGATGTGGGCATGTTGTATGACGGGGACAGTGATGTGGGCATGCTGTATGACGGGGACAGTGATGTGGGCATGTTGTATGACGGGGACAGTGATGTGGGCATGTTGTATGACGGGGACAGTGATGTGGGCATGTTATATGACGGGGACAGTGATGTGGGCATGTTGTATGACGGGGACAGTGATGGGGCATGTTGTATGACGGGGACAGTGATGTGGGCATGTGATGTGGGCATGTTGTATGACGGGGACAGTGATGTGGGCATGTTATATGACGGGGACAGTGATGTGGGCATGTTGTATGACGGGGACAGTGATGGGGCATGTTGTATGACGGGGACAGTGATGTGGGCATGTTATATGACGGGGACAGTGATGTGGGCATGTTGTATGACGGGGACAGTGATGTGGGCATGCTGTATGATGGGGACAGTGATGTGGTCATGTTGTATGACGGGGACAGTGATGTGGGCATGTTGTATGACGGGGACAGTGATGTGGGCATGTTATATGACGGGGACAGTGATGTGGGCATGTTGTATGACGGGGACAGTGATGTGGGCATATTGTATGACAGGGACAGTGATGTGGGCATGCTGTATGATGGGGACAGTGATGTGGGCATGTTGTATGACGGGGACAGTGATGTGGGCATGCTGTATGATGGGGACAGTGATGTGGGCATGTTGTATGACGGGGACAGTGATGTGGGCATGTTGTATGACGGGGACAGTGATGTGGGCATGTTGTATGACAGGGACAGTGATGTGGGCATGTTGTATGACGGGGACAGTGATGGGGCATGTTGTATGACGGGGACAGTGATGTGGGCATGTTGTATGACGGGGACAGTGATGTGGGCATGTTGTATGACGGGGACAGTGATGTGGGCATGCTGTATGACGGGGACAATGATGTGGGCATGCTATATGACGGGGACAGTGATGTGGGCATGTTGTATGACGGGGACAGTGATGTGGGCATGTTGTATGACGGGGACAGTGATGTGGGCATGTTGTATGATGGGGACAGTGATGTGGGCATGTTATATGACGGGGACAGTGATGTGGGCATGTTGTTTGACGGGGACAGTGATGTGGGCATGTTGTATGACGGGGACAGTGATGTGGGCTATGTTGTATGACGGGGACAGTGATGGGGCATGTTGTATGACGGGGACAGTGATGGGGCATGTTGTATGACGGGGACAGTGATGTGGGCATGCTGTATGATGGGAAAAGTCGTTGGGTTATGAACCTGATATACACTCAGCTATCAATTTCACGTTGTTACAGCGTTAGTCTGTGAACTCATGTAGGTTGTCACACCGTTGTGACGTGACGTTGTGAGAAGTCATTTGCACGTCGTCACAATGCTAGAGTTATTTGATGCTAAGGTATTTCACATTCTCCTAACGCTCCACTTAACGTTAAACTTTGAATACTAGTAGTCTTCTCAGTAGTGAACAGTACATGGGATATTCACTTCAAAGGTTATTCGCCAGTTTGCGTGTGTTTTCTAAAGCTGTATCTGAATACGAAAGAACCTCAAGTCACAAGTGTTACAGAAAATAGTCGATACACAGCGTCTTGACAACGTATATACAAAATGAGAAGTGAGGAAAACGGAGTTGGATTATCTAAATTGATGTTTTGTTTTTGGTTTAGTATTTAAGATGTAGGATCAATATTTTTAACCAGTACGGTTAGTAACATGGCAGGGCAATTCAGCGAAGGACCCGATCAGCCCGGGGGGATAACTGGATCGCATGTTACACCTAAAAAGCGAAAATTATCTGTTCGTATGTGTATCCTACTGCAAAATAACGATGTGTTAAGCAACGTGGTCGTGTTGGTTCTTGGTCTTTTCAATGCTGACGGATGTGTCGAACACTCGGATAAGTCGAACTTTCCCCTTGGACCCAACGAGTTCGACACAACGGGGTTTGACTGTATGTGACGTTGCTATGACGTTGTTAAGTAGCGTTATAAAATGGCGTAATACTAACGTTGTGACAACCTTCTGACAAGGCGTTACCAATCTCCAAACTTCTCACAATGATGCGAAAACGTGTAGCTGGAATATGCATTTGGAAGAAGAGGTTTTGAAAGTTATTGCAAAACTGTTTATGTAATAAACAGTTGAGCTGAATAAGATAAGATATGTTACAAGGAAATTGCACGGTTTATATTATTTCTCCATTTTTTTACTTAAAGGACAAGTGTACACGAAAATTTACCGTTCGTCTCGCTTTTTTTCATCATAAATAGTGTTTGTCAGGTAGTTTTATAGTCCAAACGGTACAGACATCAGAAGTAGCTGATTTATAGTTTGCATTACATCGATTCAGATTACACCATTAACCGAGATTTTGATGTCCATAATAAACACATCATGGATTACGTCCCTTGGAAATGACGTCATTGGAAATGACTTCACTGAATGAAGTTGTTAGAACTTATTGGACCCATTTCACGTGTTCTAGGTATAGGCATGGTTCTTGTGTCTCGATGCGCAGGCTACCCTTTTAATCCAGCTGTTGCCCAGGAGTCAGTAGTTTGAAGAAAACTTCCAAAACGCTGATACCACGAAACCATGCAACCAAATCGTACATAACATTCAACTGGAGTCGGTCGACTTTCCAAGTATCTTCTTTCAGCAAAGCTAGAACGTATATGGCTTCAGTGAGCTTCCCATCGGTGAATGTTTACTACATAATTCCTTCATATATCATACAATGTGTGCCCCTCCCTTTCCGACCTCACTTTGATGTCGAAACCATATCCAAATGCAAAAAGGATTCGGCAACTTGACGTCATGTCCACAGACTTACATCTCATTTTAGTGTAGCATAAATAATTTTGATTAAGTCAGTTTAGGATGGATATTTGCAAAATTAGACAGGCAAATTTGAAATCATGATATAAATTCAGTTCTATTTTCCGACCACTATTTAACTAACGACATCACATTTTTCAACTAACGTATGGTTCTACAATGGACCATCTCATAGGCCGCCATATTAAAGGAGTTTAGGACACTGCACATACGTTGATAAAATTGTTGCCATGCAATAAGCAACGGGAATTAAACAGAAATTGTGTGATTGTAGGTTAGATGATTCTCCACAAATGTGCAAAATTTGATATGGATCTTACGAAAATTAAATTCATGAAAATATTTTATGCTACTCTAAATCAACATGTACGTCTTTGGAAATTACGTCAAGTGTCGAATACATCTGGGCGACTCTGTACATCACGAAGAATAAATGCATTTTGCAGTTTTGAATTTTGTTTGAAATTAGTTTTTCTATGATATCATCCACTCATTAAGTGTTGGGCAAATAAACTGAAAATTACATATTGTCATAAATCTCGCCAGTTTTGAGAAAATACTAACTCGCCATTCACTGCATTTTGTGTAATTTATACTTACATGTCATATTTATACATGTACATTGCTTGAAACAACGAGAGTTTCTTTGAAAAGTGCGACTGAGAAAGTCGCTTCTCGCTACGTCAACATTGCTACAAAATTTGTTATTTTCATTGACGATAGCATCAAACCACAGCGTTTATCACAACAAAAATACCTATCTTCATTAATAATGTTCTGTCAGTGTTAATCCCGAACATGATGTGTGGGTGTATATAGATATACTTGTCACGATGTATCATGCATATATAGAATTACGTAACACTCGTGACTTGTGTACATGCGCATTGTGACGTATTGTTCATTAACGACATGATAGATGACAGGTACCACATAAACACTGTCACCGTTATCATGCTGTTGTCGACTGGTCGTCACAGCCCACATATTCTTGAATAATGCCATCGTGATTTTGTTGGAGATTACTTTGGCCAAATATGTGAAAAATATAATAGTTTTGTGTTATAAAAGCTATTTTTTTGTAAACTTAGCGTCGTGACTTACAACTTTCAGCTTTGCGCACATATCTATGCATTATAACTACGGGTGTTTTATTCCGTCAGTGGTGTAGTAACAGCGTTCACTAGTTGCATGGTGTATTGTCTAGTGCCAGACTCAACAATATTCCACCTATATGACTGCGGTCTGTACATAGCCGAGGCTGGACCAGATAATCCAGTGTTCAACAGCATGAGCATCGGTCCGTGCAACAGAGATACTTTGACAAGTCAGCCTGACCATCCGATTCCGTTAGTCGCCTCGTACGGCAAGTATTGAGTTACCGAGGATCAGTTGTAACCTATCAATGACGTGCCAAACACATCGTAGATATTCGGATATACGTACTGTGTGCTCGCTGTTAATTGTCGACTTCGTGATCACCACAATAAGCAGCCAGATTCACACAGACGTATGTTCGTAAAAAAAGTTCAAAAGACAAAACCCAACAAATTCATATTACTACAACAGTTTTTCTCTCATTATCTTGGTTAACAGACCAATCTGAATTATTGGAGACTAATCAAAATGACAGACAACTGTCAGTTGTACTATTAAGCGGCAGTACAAATAACAATGGCAATATAAAGTACTACTACTACTAACATCATTATAGTCAGTAATATTCACCCAGTAACAACTGTGGGCAAGCTTTGTAACCTGACTGAGTATCCAGTGTATAAACATAGTCACATAACGGGTGGGTTTGGTTTAATAGGATATCATACATGGCACGTGGTATTGTTTTAGTAATCGCCAAGAATTATCCACATTAAGATGCTGCTGATTACACTTGACTGTAAACATGTAAATATGACAGCGTGTACAACGTCATCCTCGGCGCATGTTAACGGATACCATACATGTATTGATTTACAATACATTTAACTCTCATTAAACAGCATGCATTTTCTACTTACACTGTAATTAAGTATGATTTCTTGAGAGCCATCACTTTTAATAAGATTTTTCTGACTTTCTAATATTGTATCTATGAGTTTATTTCACATTTCTGCCCCATCTGAAATAACAGGAGCTGTCGTTGAGAATCAAGCATTTCGCAGCCGTTGAACTTGGTGGACAGTCATGGAATACCTTTCCTGTTTCTTCCCGAACTGAAGTGACTGGGTTTGCTTCAGTGATTATTTGAATGGTGGGCTCTCTATATTCTGGTGTGTGTAGGCCATCGGCCGTAGTACAATTATTTCATACAATCACATGTACGCACCCCATTCGTGTAAAATAACTACATATCTAGATTTCGTAGAACAGTGGAAATTCCAGTTATATCGCTAAGTGTAATTTTGATACGGGATGAAAATCCGAGATGGAGCCTGGTTATAAACGTTTTCCTCTTTGAGAAAATCTGCGGTTGCATGGACTTAGGATTTTCGCCCATACTATTGCTATGAGAACTCGTTAGTTTTGTTTATCGCCAAATTGACGTTGGACGATTAAACACAACATTTAAAGTAAAGGACGTTGAATAGAATGTAAATGAATCCCTTGGTCGGGTAACAGTACGTGGCAGGCTGTGTTTTCGTCAACGAGAAGGTCAAAACACTGGTGACGTTACTAAAGTCGTGAACGAGAAGGTCAAGACACTGGTGACGTTACTAAGTCGTGAATGAGAAGGTCAAGACACTGGTGACGTTACTAAGTCGTGAATGAGAAGGTCAAGACACTGGTGACGTGAAACATTTCAACAAGCAGCAGTCCCACTTATAATTGTGACTATCAGCTTTGACACAATCATTTTACACGAGGATGGTTGTGACATGAGCAACTAAAATTCTCAATGCTCTGATGCTGTCATTCCCGGTACCGTTCTGGTGCACGACCAGTACGCGTTTGTGTCCTCCTACCTTTGTGCCTCACCCATTGAAGATGTCTGTTTCTATGCATGACAACATGGTTGCTTCTTAAACAATTATCTCACTGATTTGTATCAAATTAATAAATACGATATTGTTGGATACTGGCTGCCGAACAGTTAGCGCCATAGTTTAGCGGTATTGACAAAATTATCCTGCCGCTCGCTAAATGAATGAAAGAGAATTAATCGTGATACTTAATTAGATATTCGGCGAATTGTGTGACTATCTGAGTGTTTCTTTTACAACAGATTGATAGGGAATCAAACAATCAATGACTTGTGATCTAGTACATAGATCGTGTAAACGTTTGATCACAACAAACGTGTTTTCTCCTAGTAAAAGCACAATCGCTGAACCCACGCATGTTTATTAGGTGTGTTAATGTAAGATGTGATATAAACAGAGACATACGTTGTAGGTGACATCGCAACCGCAAGTAGCCGTCAGTCACACGCCACGTGTCGCTCTTAAACCTGCACAGTGGAGTAAGCAGGTGAGCGAGAAAGAGGTTAGCCCCGTTTAGACCCCGACTGCAACCGGTTTTCAACAACCAGGGTTTCGTGAGGTAACGGGATCGGAAGGTCAGGCCAGCTGACGTGGTTGACAAATGCCATTGTATCTCTATTGCGTGAGTAAGCTGTCAACTGCAACATGTCTTGGCAATTACTAAAAGATCGCAGTCTTTCTGCGATATTGTTGAGAGATGTATTAAACAAAGGAAGAAAGAAAGGAAAGAAAGGAAAGATGGACAGATGGATGGGTGAACGAACGAACGAATGAACGAATGAATAAATGAATGAATGAATCCAGAAATTAAAGATCTGCACAAAAACTGAGCCACACAAGGTTGGTCCCTATACTGTAACACAGGAATAGTATAGTAACGGAACACGATGTGCTTACTGCATGGGCCTCGTTTCACAAAATGATTTCATTTGTGGTTCTGTGCACAAAAGTAACTCTTTTTATTGAAAGCAGTTGATCGAAGAAAGAAGAAAGAGTCGTTATAGAAATGTAACAGAAAGAAGACCATTAGTTTCCGGTTTCCCACACTGTAGTAGAGGACACCAGCTAAGTATTGCTGATTTGTGGTGGACAGATGATGCACAAAGCTCGGGTGATATGACAGATGACTGACTGAGTGAGTGAGTTGGGTTTTCCGCCTCTTTTAGCAATATGTTTGGAATCGAACCCTGGCCTTCGACGTGACGGCTTAACAATAAGGCCTTAAAAGAATCAATAGCAGAGAACTGATGGATTGGATGAGCAGCTTGGCGGATGGAAGTGTCCGAGAGAGTGTCACGTATTACACGAGATACCACCTTGAAGAGGCTTCAGTGTTTTCGCAATGTACCCCTGTACCCTCCAGTAAATATGTCCTGTTAACCATCAAGCGTCTCAGAGGCAACATGGGTTGTATACTTCCCAGGGAGCTGAGAATAAAGATCGAGTGGTCACTAAATTGGAGTATCGTTATTTATGTATTCCGTCATTACGAATCGAGTCAGTGTGCCGCCCCGATAACACATTAACACTACACTGTTAACTCTCGGAAAGACAGTTCATCGTCTATCAAGCCTCATCGTAACCTCCCTTTTGAGTATTGTCAGCCATCAGCTGAAAACAGTAACGTTTCCAGACATCTCGCAGTGAAACAGCTGGAAAATCGTTGTTGAGTCGTAAAACAAAATCCATTCATACACGACAGACTTTAGGGGGTTCATTACTATATAAGCGAATACCACCAGACTAGGTGTGCCTGGCAGTATAATGGGTCGTTTAGCATGTGCAAGTTCTGGGGTCAAAGTAAAATTCTGGATGTCCAAGATCACTGCTATAAATTTCACAAAACGCAGAAAATTGTCCTAAAGAATAGCGACGTTGTGTGTGTACATATAGTTACTGACCCGACCAAACAACTAGGAATGTCATTTAGTTATGCATGAAAACCGGATACCTCTCAAGGTATATGAAATGCAATTATATTATTCTAACTGTGGTTACACGACTTATGCATCGTATATTCGTAAGATCCTGTTCTCACATGGGTTTGGTTATGTGTGGATGTTCCAATCTGTAGGAGATATATCCTCATTTATTAATGCCTTTAAAAATGTTGCTATTAATATGTTTTTCCAGTCTTGGACTTGTACTCTGAATAATAGCTCCAGATATTGTTTATATCGTGAATATAAAAGCATTTTAGCTTTTGAGAAATATCTAGATTGTACTATTGACAAACGACTAAGGAATATATTTGTTAAGTTTAGATGTGGTTTATTAAGATTAAAATGTAACGAAGGGAGATGGTTAGGAATAGATAAATCGCAGCGTTTATGTTCACATTGTAATTTAGCTGCTGAAGACGAGTACCATTTTGTATTCATTTGCACATTATATAGCACGCTACGAATTAAGTACCTCCCTTCTGTGTATTATCAAAATCCGAATATGTACAAATTTAGATCCCTTCTATCAACGGATAATGTAGTAGTTTTAAAAAGCTTAAGTAAATTCCTATGGCATGCATATAAATTAAGAGAAAATACATGTACAACTTTAGATAATAGATAGATATCACATAGACAGTATATGAGTACCATAAAATATATAACATACATAGTATATACAGCTGTATACTCTGCATTGTATATGGGCCTGAGGCCTTCGTACTAGAAATAAACACTTAACTTGACTCATAAAAAGTTGGCTGTCAAAGGTCTGAAAGGAACGTTTAACTCTGACCAAACGTTGATGTATTCATAACGCCTGTGGAGGTATAGACATCTCGTCCAGTGTTGACAAATTCTGTCAATGACTCTATTGAGTGAGGGCGGGACAGATAGTACACAGGTCAGAGGTGTCGGACAAATGCTGAATCGCCGGGGACTGTTGCTTTTATATTTAAAGATAAATACAAGGATCCGAAGCACACGACGTCAGTGTTAACACTTTCGCCCTACATGCGCTGCGCAAACAATGATTTTGGGATATTTAATTACTTTAACGTGGACGAATAACTGTAAATTGTAATTTTACGTGAAAAACGTTAACAATATTTTAACTTCCACCCAGCAGCCTTGTGACACAAAGGTGACAATCACCATCACAATCACCATAACCGCCACAACCACCAACACCAGCAACAACAGGAACTATAACGACATCGGTAACTTCAACAACACCAACTACGACAACAACACCAGTAATTACAACAAAACAACAGCATAACAGCAACTGCATCATCAACAGCGCGACAAAGAACGAAACAAACGACTGTCGACAACTTCCACAATGTTTTTCTGTTTACTGGCATTCGCATTCTGTTTGTTTGAAACTGAAAGGGTTAAAGACATTACCCGCCCACCCAGGGTAGATGAAGCAAGACCACAACACAGCCCATGTATGTATGGTGACTCGGAGAGGTAGGTGTACATACTCCGTTATATCACGAGCGATCTTATTCGCCTGCAGCATGCGTTTCCAGAAGGTGGTATGGTCCCTGGTTTTCGTGTGCATTTACGTAAAGCCGGCAGGTAGGTTGTTTATGAACTGGTATTCGCATGTGAAAGACTTTATGATCTTTTGTGTCTTGTGTGCCTTTGAAAGTTTACTCAGTCGGTACGCTATGCCCGGGACCAACATACACACGGGTAATGGTTACAGTCGAATAAATATAGCAACGTTAGGCAGTACTGAAATTATTGTAACTCGAGGTGGTATGGGTTTGAATGCGTTCCCCACCAACCTATTTCCATACTCCGTATTAGTGCACGACATCCTGTAATGTTACTTTCTAACACAGGTGGTGCGATCCACCAAAACGCTGAACACCCACCACGTCACTGTCTTGATTTAAGGGAAGGTGGGGTATCCTTGTGGTTAACGCTTTCGCTCGTCATGCCGAAGACCCGGGTTCGATTCTCCACAAGGGTTCAGTGTGTGAAGCCCATTTCTGGTGTTGAAATATAACTAACGGCTTCGTAAAACTATACTCACTCACACTCTGTCGTAAAATCTTGGATCCTTACTATCGATGGTTCACTGAATGATTGGATGACGTCACTGTACATCAGTAGCAAATATACCTATTGTTTGTCATGTTTCTGTAATCAAATGCCTATAGCCAGTTACATGTGCCTGTGTTGCTACAAAAGTTTAATGTATACACCAGTTAACCAGGGCTCTATGGAGCGTTACAGTGTATTTATACACAGGTGCAGATCGGGTTTCTGTCATTGATTGATCGAGTGTTTAGAAATTCTCACAATAAAACCCAGGATGTGTTCCTGGCGTCATTCAAGATACCAAGGTGTACAGGGGTGTTGTCAGAGAACGCCCCACCTTCAGTGATGGTCTCTGATTCTAAACTATGGCTTTATAATACAGGAGTATATGATACCCATGTTGAAACCTGCAGTATGCATCACTGATTCCTGAACAAAGAACGTGGATGAAACACGATAAGAAGTCTATTCCAACCGCGCTGTTATGAATAACGAAGGCAGCCAAAACATTGAATCTCTGCAGTGTTATGCGTAGCGTTTTGTCTAGTGAGTGTCTTTTGGAGTGAGTGTCATTTTACGCCGCTTTCAGCAATATTCTCGCAATATTAAGACTTGGGACACAGTAAATGGGCTTCACACTATGTACCTATATGGGGAATGAGCATGAGCGCACACTTTCACCACTTGGGTCGCCTCCATATAGCTGATTAGTGCTGAGTGCAGTGTAAAACTAAAATCACTCACTCACTTTAACCACTAGACCAGCCGTGGGCTGTCAAGAACTGGTGCAAGTATAGGTCCAAGATGTATGGATGCTGAAGCATACAGAATGAAAACTGTTAAAATCCCAAGAACGCCAACTGGAGGTTACACGTAAATTAACGTATGTTTGTAGCATTCAGTATTTATCCAAAACACACCCGTTCTGTTGAGTGTTTTGCCGTTTTATTTTTAAAGCTACGAGACTTGAGGGTGAAACAGCCACGATGTTGTGTGTATATGTGTGACTGTACGTGTTAGAAACAGCTTCTTTCATCACACGGGAAAAATGCTATGTTAAATTATACACTTGAATTTGTCACTAGCGATTGACGTCACGAATCAGAAACGTAAGGAAACCAATGTGTTATGCTTATTTCAGTGGACGGCTGTGCGGGCCATGTGGAGTTGGCAGCCACGGTCCAACAGGCCAGCATCTTCTCCACAAACTATCCCAGCAGCTACGACAAGTGAGTAAAACAGCAAGAGATTACTGTCTGTAACACGGACCCCGTGGTATAGTTGACAGAGTGTCTGCTCGGAGTTGGTGTGCAGTTCGAACCAGATATCTAACGATTTGTTATAATACAGAAAATTATTATTGTCCAAACCATATAGCAGAAATTAACTGTGGCCTAAATGATAAAGACATTGATTATTTCTGATGAAATAGAGATATATGTTGTACCCAATGATACGGGAATTACTATTAACCTCACGACAGAGAAATTAACTATTGATCTGATAATACAGGAACTAACTATTAACATATTGATACAGAAATTAACTACTGACCTGATTATATAGAAAATAACTACTGACCTGATTATACAGCAAATAACTACTGACACGATGATACAGGAATTAATTGTTGACCTGATTATACAGGAATTAACTACTGACTTGATGATACAGGAATTCACTATTGACCTGATGATACAGAAATTAACTACTGACCTGGTAATACAGGAATTAACTACTGACTTGATGATACAGGAATTAATTGTTGACCTGATTATACAGGAATTAACTACTGACTTGATGATACAGGAATTCACTATTGACCTGATGATGCAGAAATTAACTTAGTCTACTGACCTGGTAATACAGGAATTAACTACTGACACGATGATACAGGAATTAATTGTTGACCTGATTATACAGGAATTAACTACTGACTTGATGATACAGGAATTCACTATTGACCTGATGATACAGAAATTAATTACTGACCTGGTAATACAGGAATTAACTATTGGCCCGATGATACAGGAATTGACTATTGCCCTGATGATACAGGAATTAGCTGGTAGCCTGATGACAGGGTGATTGACTACTGACTTGGAAAACATGTGGTGGCAGTGATTCAGAGATTAATTATGGACCTGACCCACTGTGTAAGTGTTGCCTAATAGTACATTAACAACACACCGGAAGTACAAATACGTGCAGCATCAGCCATGAACTCCCTCCTCTTGTAGTGGAGCGTCCTGCAGCTGGAGACTGTATCCCATGACGACAGGTGCCCGAGTATACGTCGAGGTAGTGGACGTAGACCTGGACGACACACACGGCGTCTGCAGTGACAACCTCACACTGTACAGCGGTAGGAACCTTTTGTTCTGAATCTGAATTATCTTTGTGGAATTTTCACAGGAAATAGGTAACAAAATTGTCATATTTTATTTACTTCTGTCTCGGTACTTCATATCCAGATGTGCTTATAACTATTTTATGAGAATTTCGTGAACGGTTCCGACACTGAAAACAGACACATGACCTCTGGACGCTAAAACATATTAGTTAGTGAGTGAGTGATACAATCACTTTAAGAATGAAAAAAAATGTAATCAATACATTCAAAGTATAGGTATTTAGATTTAGTCACGTCAGTAAGAGATGAATGAGTTGATCAATGCCTTTTTGCCAAGCCATTCGGTTACAGTATAGGAGGTCGGTTACATCTGGTCACTAATACTGAATCAGCAGTGCCAATGGTCCTCTGTTACTGACAGGGGCCTTTTTGCCAAGCCATTCGGTTACAGTATGGGAGGTCGGTTACAGTATGGGAGGTCGGTTACAGTATGGGAGGTCGGTTACAGTATGGGAGGTCGGTTATATCTGGTCACTAATACTGAATCAGCAGTGCCAATGGTCCTCTGTTACTGACAGGGGCCTTTTTGCCAAGCCATTCGGTTACAGTATGGGAGGTCGGTTACAGTATGGGAGGTCGGTTACAGTATGGGAGGTCGGTTACAGTATGGGAGGTCGGCTACAGTATGGGAGGTCGGTTACAGTATGGGAGGTCGGCTACAGTATGGGAGGTCGGTTACAGCATGGGAGGTCGGTTACAGTATGGGAGGTCGGTTACAGTATGGGAGGTCGGTTACATCTGGTCACTAATACTGAATCAGCAGTGCCAATGGTCCTCTGTTACTGACAGGGGCCTTTTTGCCAAGCCATTCGGTTACAGTATGGGAGGTCGGTTACAGTATGGGAGGTCGGTTACAGTATGGGAGGTCGGTTACAGTATGGGAGGTCGGATACAGTATGGGAGGTCGGCTACAGTATGGGAGGTCGGCTACAGTATGGGAGGTCGGTTACAGTATGGGAGGTCGGTTACAGTATGGGAGGTCGGTTACAGTATGGGAGGTCGGTTACAGTATGGGAGGTCGGATACATCTGGTCACTAATACTGAATCAGCAGTACCAATGGTCCTCTGTTACTGACAGGGGCCTTTTTGCCAAGCCATTCGGTTACAGTATGAGAGGTCGGTTACAGTATGGGAGGTCGGCTACAGTATGGGAGGTCGGCTACAGTATGGGAGGTCGGTTACAGTATGGGAGGTCGGTTACAGTATGGGAGGTCGGTTACATCTGGTCACTAATACTGAATCAGCAGTACCAATGGTCCTCTGTTACTGACAGGGGGTTGATGGTAAGTTGTGAGGAGGGAGGCAGCTACCTGTGGAGGAGAGGACCTTGTTTCCCACACCACGATGTGAGGAGTGCACTTTATAGTGAGCCAATGAGGAGGAGTGCTCTCTATAGTGAGCCAATGAGGAGGAGTGCACGTTATAGTTAGTCAATGAGGAGGAGTGCACGTTATAGTGAGCCAATGAGGAGGAGTGCACTTTATAGTGAGCCAATGAGGAGGAGTGCACGTTATAGTTAGCCAATGAGGAGGAGTGCACGTTATAGTTAGCCAATGAGGAGGAGTGCACTTTATAGTGAGCCAATGAGGAGGAGTGCACTTTATAGTTAGTCAATGAGGAGGAGTGCACTTTATAGTGAGCCAATGAGGAGGAGTGCACTTTATAGTGAGCCAATGAGGAGGAGTGCACGTTATAGTTAGCCAATGAGGAGGAGTGCACGTTATAGTGAGCCAATGAGGAGGAGTGCACGTTATAGTGAGCCAATGAGGAGGAGTGCACGTTATAGTTAGCCAATGAGGAGGAGTGCACGTTATAGTGAGCCAATGAGGAGGAGTGCACGTTATAGTGAGCCAATGAGGAGGAGTGCACGTTATAGTTAGCCAATGAGGAGGAGTGCACGTTATAGTTAGCCAATGAGGAGGAGTGCACGTTATAGTGAGCCAATGAGGAGGAGTGCACTTTATAGTGAGCCAATGAGGAGGAGTGCACGTTATAGTTAGCCAATGAGGAGGAGTGCACGTTATAGTGAGCCAATGAGGAGGAGTGCACGTTATAGTGAGCCAATGAGGAGGAGGGCACGTTATAGTTAGCCAATGAGGAGGAGTGCACGTTATAGTGAGCCAATGAGGAGGAGTGCACGTTATAGTGAGCCAATGAGGAGGAGTGCACGTTATAGTTAGCCAATGAGGAGGAGTGCACGTTATAGTGAGCCAATGAGGAGGAGTGCACGTTATAGTTAGCCAATGAGGAGGAGTGCACGTTATAGTTAGTCAATGAGGAGGAGTGCACGTTATAGTTAGTCAATGAGGAGGAGTGCACTTTATAGTGAGCCAATGAGGAGGAGTGCACTTTATAGTGAGCCAATGAGGAGGAGTGCACGTTATAGTTAGTCAATGAGGAGGAGTGCACGTTATAGTGAGCCAATGAGGAGGAGTGCACTTTATAGTGAGCCAATGAGGAGGAGTGCACTTTATAGTGAGCCAATGAGGAGGAGTGCACGTTATAGTTAGCCAATGAGGAGGAGTGCACGTTATAGTTAGCCAATGAGGAGGAGTGCACTTTATAGTGAGCCAATGAGGAGGAGTGCACTTTATAGTGAGCCAATGAGGAGGAGTGCACTTTATAGTGAGCCAATGAGGAGGAGTGCACTTTATAGATAGCCAATGAGGAGGAGTGCACGTTATAGTTAGGCAATGAGGAGGAGTGCACGTTATAGTTAGTCAATGGGGAGGAGTGCACGTTATAGTGAGCCAATGAGGAGGAGTGCACTTTATAGTGAGCCAATGAGGAGGAGTGCACGTTATAGTGAGCCAATGAGGAGGAGTGCACGTTATAGTTAGCCAATGAGGAGGAGTGCACTTTATAGTGAGCCAATGAGGAGTAGTGCACGTTATAGTGAGCCAATGAGGAGGAGTGCACGTTATAGTTAGTCAATGAGGAGGAGTGCACGTTATAGTGAGCCAATGAGGAGGAGTGCACTTTATAGTGAGCCAATGAGGAGGAGTGCACGTTATAGTTAGTCAATGAGGAGGAGTGCACGTTATAGTTAGTCAATGAGGAGGAGTGCACGTTATAGTTAGCCAATGAGGAGGAGTGCACTTTATAGTGAGCCAATGAGGAGGAGTGCACTTTATAGTGAGCCAATGAGGAGGAGTGCACTTTATAGATAGCCAATGAGGAGGAGTGCACGTTATAGTTAGGCAATGAGGAGGAGTGCACGTTATAGTTAGTCAATGGGGAGGAGTGCACGTTATAGTGAGCCAATGAGGAGGAGTGCACTTTATAGTGAGCCAATGAGGAGGAGTGCACGTTATAGTGAGCCAATGAGGAGGAGTGCACGTTATAGTTAGCCAATGAGGAGGAGTGCACTTTATAGTGAGCCAATGAGGAGTAGTGCACGTTATAGTGAGCCAATGAGGAGGAGTGCACGTTATAGTTAGTCAATGAGGAGGAGTGCACGTTATAGTGAGCCAATGAGGAGGAGTGCACTTTATAGTGAGCCAATGAGGAGGAGTGCACGTTATAGTTAGTCAATGAGGAGGAGTGCACGTTATAGTTAGTCAATGAGGAGGAGTGCACGTTATAGTTAGCCAATGAGGAGGAGTGCACGTTATAGTTAGCCAATGAGGAGGAGTGCACTTTATAGTGAGCCAATGAGGAGGAGTGCACTTTATAGTGAGCCAATGAGGAGGAGTGCACTTTATAGTGAGCCAATGAGGAGGAGTGCACGTTATAGTTAGTCAATGAGGAGGAGTGCACGTTATAGTGAGCCATTGAGGAGGAGTGCACGTTATAGTTAGCCAATGAGGAGGAGTGCACGTTATAGTGAGCCAATGAGGAGGAGTGCACGTTATAGTTAGTCAATGAGGAGGAGTGCACTTTATAGTGAGCCAATGAGGAGGAGTGCACTTTATAGTGAGCCAATGAGGAGGAGTGCACGTTATAGTGAGCCAATGAGGAGGAGTGCACTTTATAGTGAGCCAATGAGGAGGAGTGCACTTCATAGTTAGCCAATGAGGAGGAGTGCACTTTATAGTGAGCCAATGAGGAGGAGTGCACTTTATAGTGAGCCAATGAGGAGGAGTGCACGTTATAGTGAGCCAATGAGGAGGAGGGCACTTTATTGTGAGCCAATGAGGAGGAGTGCACGTTATAGTTAGCCAATGAGGAGGAGTGCACTTTATAGTGAGCCAATGAGGAGGAGTGCACGTTATAGTGAGCCAATGAGGAGGAGTGCACGTTATAGTTAGTCAATGAGGAGGAGTGCACGTTATAGTGAGCCAATGAGGAGGAGTGCACTTTATAGTGAGCCAATGAGGAGGAGTGCACGTTATAGTTAGTCAATGAGGAGGAGTGCACGTTGTAGTTAGTCAATGAGGAGGAGTGCACGTTATAGTTAGCCAATGAGGAGGAGTGCACGTTATAGTTAGCCAATGAGGAGGAGTGCACTTTATAGTGAGCCAATGAGGAGGAGTGCACTTTATAGTGATCCAATGAGGAGGAGTGCACTTTATAGTGAGCCAATGAGGAGGAGTGCACGTTATAGTTAGTCAATGAGGAGGAGTGCACGTTATAGTGAGCCATTGAGGAGGAGTGCACGTTATAGTTAGCCAATGAGGAGGAGTGCACGTTATAGTGAGCCAATGAGGAGGAGTGCACGTTATAGTTAGTCAATGAGGAGGAGTGCACTTTATAGTGAGCCAATGAGGAGGAGTGCACTTTATAGTGAGCCAATGAGGAGGAGTGCACGTTATAGTGAGCCAATGAGGAGGAGTGCACTTTATAGTGATCCAATGAGGAGGAGTGCACTTTATAGTGAGCCAATGAGGAGGAGTGCACGTTATAGTTAGTCAATGAGTAGTAGTCCAGGAGCTGACATCTCCTTTCTCTAACTCACTTTCGCTGCACACTCACTTAAGTCTTTAGTCTTCCCACATGGTCATAATGTGTGAAGGCCATATCTGGTGTATCTAGCCTTGATGTTGCTAGAATATTGAAGTTGAACTCATTCACGGACATTTGTCCATGTCATCACTATACATAACAGTACTAAACATACCATTACCACTGATGTCAGTACTAGACGTGCCAGTACTATACGTACCAATACTACTGATGCTAGTACCATACATACCAGTACTACACCAGTACTAGACATACCAGTACTACACATGCCAACACTACACAAAACAGTACTACACATACCAATACTACTGATGCCAGTACCAGACATACCAGTACTACACATGCCAACACTACATAAAACAGTACTATACATACCAATACTACTGATGCCAGTACCAGACATACCAGTACTACACATGCCAACACTACACAAAACAGTACTATACATACCAATATGACTGATGCCAGTACTAGGCATACCAGTACTACACATGCCAACACTACACAAAACAGTACTAAACATAGGTAGTTATACTACTGATATCAGTACTGCACATGCCAGTACTATACATACCAGTACTACACATACCAGTACAACACATACCAGTACTACAGATACTGGTACTACAGATATCAGTGCTACACATACAAATACTACACAGACCTACTCAAACCAACACCATACATACCAGTACTACACATGCCAGTACTGTAGATACCAGTACTACACATACCGGTTCTACGCATACAGTACTACAGATAGTAGTACTATATATACTAATACTACATATACTAGTACTACAGATACCATTTCTACACATATCAGTAGTCAAACACAACACAAAACAGTATCGTCACTGCGGTAATTAAAAATTAATTTACTAGTACATACAAGTATTTCTAGCATTTCTAGCATTTCTAGCATTTCCGAAGTGCAGTTTAAAGTCATGAGGCCAGTAGTCCAAGGGGAGGTGTCTGAAATTGTATGCATGTGGAAGGCTTCGAACCCCAGAGATAGGGAACATTATAGCTGAGCAGTTTGCAAGATCAATCAGTTCAAAATCAGGTGAGAGCCAGGTCTTCCAATTACTGAAGGCAAGGAGTATTTATGTTCACACATCTAGGTATGGCGTACCAAATCCCAGGGATTTGACATGTCCAGGAGAATTGTTTATGAGGTATGAGCTGGTCAGCAAAACAAAGCCATGACGTCAGTGGTTGGTTTATGCGGCTCTTCAATCATTTGGAAAATTTCTGAAGAGAGTTGAAAACCTACTTTTGGAAAATGATATAACTAACTCCGTGATTATAAGTGCCCCTTCTGACCACAGGGTCTGAATAGACGAAACTTCCAAAATATATCGAAATGAACGTTATATTATGTATTCTCTTGTCAAGCATAAAACGATGTGACCAATATCAGTGTGCTATGTTTAATACAGGGACTAGCATGTATAAGACGATGTGACCAACATCAGTGTGCTATGTTTGATACAGGGACTAGCATGTTTAAGACGATGTGACCAATATCAGTGTGCTATGTTTAATACAGGGACTAGCATGTATAAGACAATGTGACCAATATCAGTGTGCTATGTTTAATACAGGGACTAGCATGTATAAGACGATGTGACCAATATCAGTGTGCTATGTTTAATACAGGGACTAGCATGTATAAGACGATGTGACCAATATCAGTGTGCTATGTTTAATACAGGGACTAGCATGTATAAGACAGTGTGACCAATATCAGTGTGCTATGTTTAATACAGGGACTGACATGTATAAGACAATGTGACCAATATCAGTGTGCTATGTTTAATACAGGGGCTGACATGTATAAGACGATGTGACCAATATCAGTGTGCTATGTTTAATACAGGGACTGACATGTATAAGACAATGTGACCAAAATCAGTGTGCTATGTTTAATACAGGGACTAGCATGTATAAGACAATGTGACCAATATCAGTGTGCTATGTTTAATACAGGGACTGACATGTATAAGACAATGTGACCAAAATCAGTGTGCTATGTTTAATACAGGGACTGACATGTATAAGACAATGTGACCAATATCAGTGTGCTATGTTTGATACAGGGACTAGCATGTATAAGACAATGTGACCAATATCAGTGTGCTATGTTTAATACAGGGACTAGCATGTATAAGACAATGTGACCAATATCAGTGTGCTATGTTTAATACAGGGACTGACATGTATAAGACGATGTGACCAATATCAGTGTGCTATGTTTAATACAGGGACTAGCATGTATAAGACGATGTGACCAATATCAGTGTGCTATGTTTAATACAGGGACTGACATGTATAAGACGATGTGACCAATATCAGTGTGCTATGTTTAATACAGGGACTGACATGTATAAGACAATGTGACCAATATCAGTGTGCTATGCTTAATACAGGGACTAGCATGTATAAGTCAATGTGACCAATATCAGTGTGCTATATTTAATACCGGGACCAGCATGTATAAGACAATGTGACCAATGTCAGTGTGCTATGTTTAATGCAGGGACTGACATGTATAAGACAATGTGACCAATATCAGTGTGCTATGTTTAATACAGGGACTAACATGTATAAGACAATGTGACCAAAATCAGTGTGCTATGTTTAATACAGGGGCTGACATGTATAAGACAATGTGACCAATATCATTGTGCTATGTTTGATACAGGGACTAGCATGTATAAGACGATGTGACCAACATCAGTGTGCTATGTTTGATACCGGGACTAGCATGTATAAGACAATGTGACTAATATCAGTGTGCTATGTTTAATAGAGGGGCTGACATGTATAAGACAATGTGACCAATATCAGTGTGCCATGTTTGATACAGGGACTAGCATGTATAAGACGATGTGACCAAAATCATTGTGCTATGTTTAATACAGGGACTATCATGTATAAGACGATGCGACCAATATCAGTGTGCTATGTTTAATACAGGGACTAGCATGTATAAGACGATGTGACCAACAATGTGACCAATATCATTGTGCTATATTTAATACAGGGACTAGCATGTATAAGACAATGTGACCAATGTCAGTGTGCTATGTTTTATACAGGGGCTGACATGTTTAAGACAATGTGACCAATATCAGTGTGCTATGTTTAATACAGGGACTAGCATGTATAAGACAATGTGACCAATATCAGTGTGCTATGTTTGATACAGGGACTAGCATGTATGAGACGATGTGACCAATATCAGTGTGCTATGTTTAATACAGGGGCTGACATGTATAAGACGATGTGACCAATATCATTGTGCTATGTTTGATACAGGGACTAGCATGTATAAGACAGTGTGACCAATGTCAGTGTGCTATGTTTGATACAGGGACTAGCATGTATAAGACAATGTGACCAAAATCAGTGTGCTATGTTTAATACAGGGACTCACATGTATATGACGATGTGACCAATATCAGTGTTCTACGTTTGATACAGGGACTAGCATGTATAAGACAATGTGACCAATATCAGTGTGCTATGTTTGATACAGGGACTAGCATGTATAAGACAATGTGACCAATATCAGTGTGCTATGTTTGATACAGGGACTCACATGTATAAGACGATGTGACCAATATCAGTGTGCTATGTTTGATACAGGGACTAGCATGTATAAGACAATGTGACCAATATCAGTGTGCTATGTTTAATGCAGGGGCCGACATGTATAAGACGATGTGACCAATATCAGTGTGCTATGTCTAATACAGGGGCTGACATGTATAAGACAATGTAACCAACATCAGTGTGCTATGTTTGATACAGGGACTAGCATGTATAAGACAATGTGACCAATATCAGTGTGCTATGTTTAATACAGGGGCCGACATGTATAAGACGATGTGACCAATATCAGTGTGCTATGTTTAATACAGGGGCTGACATGTATAAGACAATGTAACCAACATCAGTGTGCTATGTTTGATACAGGGACTAACATGTATAAGACAATGTGACCAATATCAGTGTGCTATGTTTGATACAGGGGCTGACATGTATAAGACAATGTGACCAATATCAGTGTGCTATGTTTGATACAGGGACTAGCATGTATAAGACGATGTGACCAATATCATTGTGCTATGTTTGATACAGGGACTAGCATGTATAAGACAGTGTGACCAATATCAGTGTGCTATGTTTGATACAGGGAGTAGCATGTATAAGACAATGTGACCAATATCAGTGTGCTATGTTTAATACAGGGGCTGACATGTATAAGACAATGTAACCAACATCAGTGTGCTATGTTTGATACAGGGACTAACATGTATAAGACGATCTGACCAATGTCATTGTGCTATGTTTGACACAGGGACTAGCATGTATAAGACAATGTGACCAATATCAGTGTGCTATGTTTGATACAGGGGCTGACATGTATAAGACGATCTGACCAATATCATTGTGCTATGTTTGACACAGGGACTAACATGCATAAGACAATGTGACCAATATCAGTGTGCTATGTTTGATACAGGGGCTGACGATGGGGGAAGCATGTTGGAACGACTATGTGGAAGACCTGCACCTACCCTGGTGAAGTCAGAGCCCGGGGGGTCCATGTACATGTCCTTCACTACTGACAGTGCTATTGTGGGCCGGGGATTCGCTCTCAGATTTTGGGAGGTGAATGAAGGTAAGGCATTTTCATCTCACTCATGAAATATATCGATACATGAGTATCACGCGGTGTGAAATTCCTCTTCAGTAATTGTATAAGACTGACTGTAACGTCCCTAACCCTTCTGTGTTCCGGCGTTGATCATCGATCGCCAGAGGCGTAGGAGGTCGTGCCATATTCTGCTCACTGTATGTCATTGTATCACATCTACATGCATATACAAGCCGTTGTAATATACCTGGACAAGTGAGTGAGTGCAGCCGCATTCAGAAATATTCCAGCTATATGGAATATAATCGACTTTGGACCAGACAATCCAGTGTTCAACAGCGTGAGCATCCATCTGCTCAGTGGGGAACCGATGACATGTGTCAACAAAGTCAGCGAGCTTGACCACCCGACCACGTTTGTCGCCTCTTACGACAAGCTGGGTTGCTGAAGGCCTGTTCTACTCCGGACCTTCACGGGGTCCGTGGAAAAGTGCTCACATCGGATTTTCAAAGTATTCATTCTCACACGTCTTCCCACAGGGGATGGTGGTGTGAACTACCCTAGGTGTATACCCGGTACGGTGCAGACGGTGGGGATAGGTGCCACACCCGTAAGGCTGGAACTACCCGACTACAGTGCGGGGTGAGTAATATAGGTAAAGGTTGAAGTCATGTTTTATACAGCGTGGTGAGTTGGTGTCCAACAGGTTTCCTATTCCCATTGGAATATTTTATTGCGTGGTGATATTGAATATCGAAGGCAGTGACTGTCAAAGGTTTTCAAGGGGCTTTTACAAGATCGGTTTGTAAAGGTATGTCACTATCTGTTAATACAACTGTTATTTGGCTGTTCCAGGGGCTCGACCTGTAATTTCCAGCTTGAGACCGACGAGGCCAACGTGTTGTTACTGAGGCCGGTGTCGAGGACAACGGCTGCAGATATTAACTGTACAACAGACCACATCACAGTCTACGACGGTAAGGGTGGTGTTGTGATGATGTCGTAGTTGGTGGTGGTTGTAGTGTTGGTGTTGTTGTTGGTGGTGATGGTGTTGGTAGTTGTTGTGGTGGTGATTGGTGGTGGTAGTGTTGTTATTGGCGATGACGATGGTGTTGGTGGTGTTGGCGTTTGTTGTGGTGATGGCGGTTGTGACTGCAGTTGTGGTGATTGGGGTAGTGGTAGTGTTGTTGATGGTGGTAGTGTTGCTGTTGGTGGTAGTGGTAGTAGTGTTGTCGTTGGTGCTGGTAGTGTTAGTGATGGAGTTGGTGTCGGTGATGGTGGTAGTAGTGGTGGAACGATATGCTGTGAAGCACGTTGATATTGATATATGCCAAGCACACTTCGGGATTCCCCCGGCCTTATACTATTGGAATGTTATTCAGTATCAATTATATTGCAGGGTCGTCAAATAACAGCGCCCCCATTGCTTTGTGGTGTACTGAAACGGGCTTCACCACCGTCTACAGCTCCGGGAGCTCGTTGCTCCTTCAAACCAGACTTGCCCAGAGAGTGAACAGCCGTAGCCCAGCGCAGCTTGGTCTAATGGTGTACAGACAGCTCAAAGCATCAGGTAACTGGAAGAACATAGACAGAAGACAAACTGTTCCTTGGTGCCAAAAACAACATAAGAAATACAGAAATACACGCTGTTACCGCTCACATCACCTGACGCGGACCTGGGTGTTGTTGGAGAAACAGAGATACTACAAACACTCCTCAAACATCAACCTGTCTCGAGACGAGATGGTTTTGAGACGATTTTGAGAGATCGATGGGTGTTAGGGAAAGTATTAAGGATTTACATGCAGTCTTGGAAAACGAAACTTCAAAGTTACCAATCTCATAATTCTACATGCACACACAGCGAGCAGACCCACACTCACTACACATAGACTCAGCGATGACCCGTGCTGTTCCAGGAAGTTGTGACAGCAGTGTGTTCCCGACTGTCCAGATTCCCTTCAGCCCAGTTTACATGTGGATACCGTTCTCCTTCAGACAGGAGTGAGTACCAGTATACCGTTATGGCTTCACAATGGGACTAAATCTGCTTCAACAAAGTCAAGGCAGTTACTTATGATGACTTACTCATGTTGCAAGTTCAGAGAGCCTCAATTACAGACCACATCAGTATAATGTATCGGCAATTACTGCTCAGGTGCATGTTTGGACTAAACGGGTACACAGATAATTCTCTCATGGAAAATATTAATTTTAAGGTGGACGCATTGCGATATTATTAAAATCATAACCCTACACGAATTGTATGTGGTTCAACACATCGTAGAAGAATGTCAGTATTGGGTATAAACCAATGTGATAACCAAACAATCGCTTTTTCAGAATCGAAATCGAAGACAAGGCGGATCTTGTCTTATCTAAGGGATGCAACTTTACTTGCCGCTGTGTCGACGCAGTATGTGCAGTTATAGCTGAGCCCGAAGAAATGGGTTCGAGCCGCGATGCGGTTACAATATATGAAGGTCATATACACCTGTTGTTACAACTCGTGTCAAGGACCATCTGCAAATGTACTAGCATGTAAAAGTTTTCCTGATCTGTCTAACCATAGACTGCATCCTTCGCAGTGGCCAGTCCTGCCCCGTGTCAGCCGGTATCCATTCACTCGGACCATCCAGTAGCTTGGTTATCACTGTTCTAGGGTCAACGTCAATGACACCCCCAAAGTGCGGCGTCAACTACATACAAGTGTCTTCCTGTAAGTGTGACTAGGCTCTATAATTACTATGCAGTTGTAAAATCTGTAGTTTTATTTAAGTTCGTCAGTGAAACACACCATGGGATTGAGGTTCTCGTAGTACCTGTGGTATTTAAAAGGATATGGGTATTCTTTCTGCGTTTCCCATCTAACGCCATCCCTCAGTTTTCGTTTCCGTGACGTTTTCTCACCTCAAACTTCTCAGCCGTCGTGGCAAGTTACTCCTTTTTGTGATGGCAACATTCCAGTTATATCTGTGTTTCTGCGGGGTGAGGTTGGAGATAAGGCACACACAAAAAGGACGGATAATCTCAGAGTTACATCGTATTTGCTTCTAGAAGAGCGGGCATGAAGAAGGAGGCAGGTTAAAGTCTCTTCCTGGTCATTTGTAAAGCCGCTTCAGTTGTTGTTTATCAAAAGTGAGTTTAGTTTACGCCGCTTTTATCAGTATTCCAGCCATACCACGGCGGGGGAAACCAGGAGTGAGCTTCATAGACGCTTGGGTGGAATCGAACCCGGATCTTCGGTGTGACGAACGCTTTAACTAGTAGGCTACCCAACCGCCCCAGTTAATCAAGCTGTTCTCACCTGAAGGTGAATTGCTGGGTGTTGGTAGGCACACACTTTAGAGTACAAACGTTATTTAATAAATTGTGAATGATAATTTCGTTTGAAACATGACATTAAATTGATATACATGTAGCTGTTTGTTTCGTAAGCATGGTCATTGGGTGTGTTTGTGTTTGTGTACGTGCGTGCGTGCATGCGCTCGCGCGCGTCTGTGTGTATGCCGTGTATATTGTCTTCACTGGGTTGATACCAGAAGTAATGCAGGTCTCCGGCGTCTGTGAGTTTGGAGAACTTACAAGTATAGGTATGATGCTGACAAACCTAAACACACAGCACTGACTGACTCACTCACTCTTACAGATGCTGACACTATGGGCTTCCTGCACCAACCCAAGTGCTCGGACGAGGGGCAGCCATATTACCGGGCCGAAGAGACGGAGCTTGTCATTGGGCAAGCCATGGATGGTCCTGGCGTCAGATACCTGGTGGAGGTCAAGGCCGAAGGTGAACCACTTCCTGGATAGAGTATTTTTTATGGATATCAACTTCTTTGTTATGAGAACACAACGTTTCGGTTTACACAACATTGTGCCAACATATGGCCAATCTACCCGTGTACATCCTTATCAACTTGTGTTTGTACCTCATCATCCTTCATCCCTAATCCCCGAACGTGTTAATCATGTACATCATCCTTAATCTCCAATCATGTGTTATGTATACATAATCCTATCATGTGTAATGTAATCACCATTGGCTTCCATCCTTAATCCCCAATCATGTACATCGTCCTTAATCCCCAATCTGTGTTATGTATACATAATCCTATCATGTGTAATGTAATTACCATTGGCTTCCATCATTGTTATCATAACTGTCGCCTTCCTATCAGTGCTTGTTTATACTAGCTTCCATCTTTCGTTAATTCATTCCACTTGTTACTTTGTTATTGTTTACCTGTACCTATAAATATAGCTCTGTACCCCCTTCTCATTCACCTGCTGAAGGGGTAAGCATTAACTCCCAAACGTTGTGTTCTCATAATATAGAAGGTGATATCCTGATACTTCCTGGTCGCCAACAATAGCGAGCGGATCTGGTTGGCATTCGTCTACAATTCTTAAAACCTCACTTCAGGCGCATTGTGAAAAGCTGGGCAAATAAGGAGCATGTACGCACTCGCGCATAACGGTGGTGGTATTAATTTGTTAAATGTTAAATGTATCTGTTACCTTGCATAGCCCTTGTTACTCTCGTTACACACGGGTATAGACGTCATCAGCAAAGTCCAGTGTGAGACTTGTTATTGCTTTTACAGATTACATGTAGAGTATGTGTGTCTCATTTACGACCTCACACATTTCAGGGTACAGGTGTAAGGAGAAGACAAACGATATCATGGTCTCAGGACAAACCAACACCCTGCGCATGGACCTCCCTGTCTTCCAGGGAACGGCAAGGTACACGCCAACCCCACTCACAAAGCGCGATACACCTGTGATAGTGTGAATACGGTGACGACGGAGTGAGCGACGGAGTGTGAGTGAATGAGTGAGTGAGTGAGTGAGTGCTGTCATCTGTCGTTATGTTTAGTCTTGTGTCGTCATGAGCTTATGGGTTCACATTCATCGCCAAGCGTAACAGTGAGCTCCGGATAACAGTCAATACACTAACTCGTGGATCAGCTAACTCAGTCTTGTGTGTTTGAGGGAGTTTAGTTTTACGCCACTTTTAACGATAGTCCAACAATATTACGGCGGGGAACACCAGGAATGGTCTTTACACATTTGACCCATATGGGGAATCGAACCTGGGTCTTAAGCCTGGCGAACGAACGTCTACCACCCGGCTACCCCACAGCCTTGTGTACAACTCAAGTGTGTATATACCACAACGTACAACATCACGCAGCCACTCACCTGTGTCATGTACCATAAAGTATAGGAGAAACATCTACCTGACCAGCTTCTGTTTCAGCTCTGCCCAGTGTACATTCAGGCTGAAGGCGATAGGAACGGACAACCTGGTCAGTTTAACATTTAAGGACAGCAACCTGGTCCGAAGGGAAGGTGTACAGTGCAGGGGCGAGCACTTCGTGGTGTACGACGGTCAGTAGGCTGTTAAAATATTCATTAACAGAATGTTCATATATTAAGTTTCTGAGGTAAAATGTGGTTTAGTGATAACCTGCACTTACATCCGACACGTACGTATGCACATGCCTGTACTTCTCGACACACTTGCGGACGGAGTACTCCGGTACGGAAGCCATCCCAATCCTCATACTGTTGATCACTAGATTGTCCTGTCAAGACTCTGTTATTTACAGACAGCCGCCATATAGATGAAATAGTGCTATGAGCGGCGTTAAACAACAAACCAAGCGAAGACTCCCAACTTCATCAGGTGATAGAGTATCGCCCGTCTTCCCGAAGACCAGGGTGTGATAACTAACATGGGTGTAACATTTGAAAACTGCGGTGACCCCGCCAGGATTTTGCTGGAATATTGTTAAAACAGCGTAAAGCCTCACTCACTCACTCACTTCACCACGCAGGATACAACCGGTCGTCACCCCGACTGGGGGAGTACTGCGGTCAGCGATTCACTCGGCCGCCGGTCTTCACAAGTACATCTGCCTACCTATTTGTGGAACTCATAGCCTCAACAGCCGGGCACTTCGTCCACGTGACGTGGGAATACTCCGCAGTTGAAGGTGCAGTAACTGAAAGGTCATGTTATAACTAACAAGATAGACTACGAATTGATGTATCAAATCAAGAATGGTATTCATCTAGTCAGACGAAATATTGGCTGGAGGATACGTTGTTTTCAATGCAGTCATATCTTTATGTCAATATTTTCACGTAACTTCTTTAAATGATGTTTGTATTTTGCTGGAAAGACCAAGGGAGATATTTCTATCGGTATGTAACTTCTATGATACTACAAAGGCATATGATATGATCTGGTAAAAGGCTTGCCTTTCAAAGTTTGGAATAAAGGTCACAAGTTTAGATGGATTCAATGATTTCTCCCTGAAAGGATCATTCAGGGTAGTATTGGTTCTGAACTTTCTGGTATGCACATCATAGAAAGTGGCACTCTAGAAGGAAGTGTAATTAGTCTGGCTATTTCATCGACCTACCTGTTAGTGTTGATGCTGCTAAGGTTGCAGATGACAGTTCGTTTGGGAGACGAATTGGTAGCTCTGAGTTTGTTCCAGAATCAATTCAAACTCGGTAACTATGATCACCCTTCAAAAATTAAAAGTTGGATGTTGTATCAGAATTGAACTTCCTGATATGTCATTTGATGAGAGTCTCACATGGTCTTGACATATATTGTGTCTTTCTAAGAATGTCCTTAATCTATTGAAGTGTGTGTCATAACACAATGGGTAACGGATGACTCGACCATGTTATTACTATTTAAAGCACTTATGTTATCGAGGATTGACTATGACTGCCAATTGTACATGTTGCTTCTGAAAGTCTTCAAACTTGATCTGATTCACCCTGAAGTGCTTAGAATATGCACTGGAACTTCTATAACTACTCCAGTCTCGGCTCTTGAGTTTTTGGTGTGCTCTTGTTTCTCAGAGGACCAAAATATATCCCAGAAATAAAGATGACAATGGACAGCTATCAATCAGTGACGGATATACGTAATGACAGTGTGGAGTGTATCATGAGTGACTGGTCTCATGACAAGATTCCGTTTGGTTTATACAGTCTGAAATTTTCAGGTCAACATGAAGTTGTTCACTTGAGTCCGGTATATTTATCTATCCCTCCCGAAACTGCTCCCTGGCCTCTTATGAAGCCATGGCTATACTCTGAACTGAGTTCCAAAACAATATGAAGCTGAATGTGGTGAGAGCGATTTCTGAGGATTTTATGCAGGTTTTGCCCACATTTATACTGACGCTTCCAAGGATTTGGTCATGATCTGTACTGCTGGGTCCTTCTGGATCCCTGATTAGAGTACCTCCGAGATGTTCAGGCTTCATGATTATATATCCGGTCTTTTGCAGCTGAACTCATAGCAATTCTGCAAGCTCTGAGATTGTGGATAAATATATTCACGAAGGAGGGCTTAGATTTTCAAAGCTCTCTTAGCTCTTCGAAAATCTACGTCCAGTAATTTTCCTGATTCGTTGTCAGCTATAAAGGCTATTGAGTCTGGTGTAAGTGGGTCCAGAAATGATATTGTTCTTGAACTTTTGAAACTGTGGACACAAATTTGAATGCTAAATATTTCCCATGTGATATTGTATGGGTACCAACTCATATTGGTTTGCAAGGTAATGAAACAGCTGATGTTCTTGCCATATCAGGATTACTAGAGGACGAGGCTGATAATTTTAAATTCAGGCCCTGCCAAAAAGATTTCGAATGTGCCGTTGGGAAGTCGGTCTCCATTCAGTGGCAAAATTTGTGGGATGGCAGATCTACTGGAAGACAGATGTACAGACTCGGTCTTTAATAATGCAAAGTTGTAAAATTCGCCGTCGGTTTTTAACTAGGCTTCGTCTTGGGCACTGTGGGGCTTAATGCCTACGTATTTCTGATTGAGTATCACCCCTGTGTGACCAATACAGGGATAAGACGCAGTTCTGGGCTACCCGTTATATCAACATCAGACAATTTTTTAAAAGTACTGTGCTTGAAAAATGCGAGATATTCTCCCTTGTTGCCACATCGAGCCCGATATGAGAGTACGCTACCGCATCAGGCAAATATTAGATAGTCTAAGCATATGTTCCCCAGTAGCAACATTAAGCCAAATATATGTATTGATTTTAAATCGTTATAACATTTCTCTTTCTGTTTGATTTTCTGCTTTTTGTTGAACGAACATAATATTTTATGTACATTGTTTGTATTTATATATTTTCAAAAATAAAATTATTTGCTTGATGTTTTAATACATATCATTAGGTAGAAGATTCTGTCATGTAAGGAAAGTATTTAGGTAGTGTATGCCGTTCAGCGTCAATTCATGTGTTAGGCGTAAATAGACCCGATTTCTGGTCCAAGTCGCCACACAAACTACATCACTACCACCAACGTCTGTGAGCGCTTTGTTTCCGTGCACACAACACCCCGTTAAAATGTGTTTCATAATAATGATGTTATAAAGAAAACTCCAAACAACACTTGCTTGACTTACATTTAGACGGGGACTGATTTTCAAAGACACCCCTATTATATCCTTTCATATACATTGTGTCAAGATATCCATTTTCGCTCTGTTTACAGTCTGTTCAGATATGATACTTTAATGGCCATTCAGTATTTAATTTGAACTCTTACCAAGTAAAACATGATAATACCTTATGTCGTTATACGGTCGTCATATGTTTTCGATCGGCCATTACGATTCCCATTTATAGCTTGAATAATGCGGGCATGCATGTCAATAAGACGACCCCCGCTATTGCTGGGACATAAATATACTATGAATCAAAGTCTCAGGCGTCAACATCAGTAAAAACTCAAAGAAAGATTAATTTTAACTCGGGAATCATTAATGCAATATCTACCTCGTGATCAAACGCATACATATCCTAAATCTTTACTCCAAAGATGCTATTGTTTCGCCTGCCTACTTTACACACTACCCTACAAGGTCACGTTACTAGTCATGTGACCACGCTGATTGATTTATTTTCATGGCAAGCCAAAACCGCAAAATAGATTACGTAATATCGGCAATGAATTGAAAAATTCATTTGCAAACAGGCACTGGTGCCGTTATATTATTTAGTCTACAGAAGGTTTCAATGCAAAAAGGACAGTTACTGACAGTAATTATGAGTCTCTAGATAATGATGATAAGGCTGTTAGCTTCTCACCACGATAAATGACATGGGAAATCTACTTCCGCAGGTGTTTTGTTCACGGCTAGACTTAAAACTGGTTTAGAGAAATTTAGAAAGGCAAAACCTTTATTATCTCTGCAATTTGAAATGTTTGACAGTACAGTGCAAGTTTTTAATACAATGGGCATGCCATACTATCATGACATTGCTAAAACTATTCAGTCAATGAAAGGATCGAAAACATATGACGTCATGTCCGGCGAAACTTTGAGATTGCTTCAACAGCAGTGGCGGATTAACGATAGCAAATGCGTGATATGCCTGTGAATATAACAGTTTATGACATAAACGTCATCTTGTCTGAAGGTAGGCCGTACGATATTAAAAGATTGTATTTATTTTTCGTTCACGAAACATTTTATCGTTATCCGATCGATACCCATTACGCCAATATATATAAGTTTAAATTTAAACAAAAATGTTTTATGTTCGTTGACGCCGTAACCAGAAATGTTCATTTGAATATAAAGTATAAACTCAATGTATCTTATCTAGTTAATAGAATATCAATCTGCAAATAAATCAGTGACCAACCTAGCTATTTTGTAAACTGAGGAGAGTCAAGAAAAACCTTTGCTAGGCCTTATCGTACCACGGGATATATTTCATGGCTTACATGCTACCCACGTAAAGTTACTCCATGACGTTTTCAGACAATATGACATGTATGTTTTCCAGATAACAGGTGCTCCGGAACTACTGATCTGGAATCATCGGGGAAGGACCAGTTCCTGGAATCACCGGGCTATCCGACCTCCTATGCTAGGTAAGTCCTTTCACGTCAGTGAACGATAGAGTGGGCAGGTGGTTAAAGTCTGTTTAAGGCTTTGGCTTCCTCAGATAGAAGGCTCGGGTTTGATTCTGCGCATGGGTACACCGCATGTGTTATTATGCACACTCATGTTTGTTTGATGCTAATAGGTTCAAAACACGAGATAGAGATCATATAAGGAGCACAAAAGTCTTTTATTTCCAGAAAAGTGCTAAACGGCCATCACTGTAAAGAAATATGGTATATTGTATACACGATTAAGATCAGGTTTTCTAAGGTTAAAAGTAAATGAAGGCAGATGGTGGAATGTTGATTATTGTTTAAGAATATGTCCACTTTGCGTCGTGAAAAACGAATATCATTTCCTTATAACGACAAGAAAAATATATTTTCTATAATTTTTATAGTGACCCAAATATCTTCATGTTTAAGCGCCTCATGACGACAGTGATACACTAATGCCCATATGGGCAAACTGCTACAAGACATGAATAAATACACATGACTTGACTGACGGTTCAGTTTAATACCACATTTTGCCTCCAGGAATCTGACTTGCCTTTACCTGGTCACCTCCCCGGGAGGTCACGCTGTCACACTGGAGCTACTCGACCACTCCCTCCCTGCTGACTGCTCCGACAACATCACCGTGTTTGATGGTATGACTACAGACGGTTTCTATTAATTGAATGGCCGTTCATTTCACGACGAGGCCCAGGCGACGGGAAACTTACATTCAGACATGGCGCAATTTTTAAACGTCCACAAGGAACTGCTAGTCGACTGAAATTGTTGGTTTCTTTAATAGCATCATAAAATATACAAATCACTTATTCAGGTAACAGGAAAACTGAATTTAGTGAAATATTGTTCAAACGCATTCATTTCTGCACTCTGCGCACCTGTCTCCCAGGTAACAGCACGACAAGCCCTGTGTTGGCGTCCTGGTGCACGTCCAGCAACACCACCTTGACCAGCTCCAATTCCGCCATACTACTCAAGTTTACATCAAACCCTCACTCTGAAACTAGCAGGTTCAGGGTCAGATATGTGGACGACGTACCAAAGTGTAAGTTGCGATTGTGTTACGGTTAAATGTTGCCGTGACAAAAGGTGTAAGAAATCCCCACAGAACCAGCAAAATATATAACACTGGGAAATTTGATATTTTCAATATATTTGTATTCAGCAAAAACAGCAAGATCCAAAAGATACACAAGAGAGTCTGATAGATACGCGACTCACCTAAGTATAAGTTATGATTTCCTGATAGATAAACAACATGCCTTAGTGTAAGTTTCGATTGTCCAGTAGATAAACGACGTACTTAAGTCTAAGTGGTGATTGTCTGATAGATAAACAACATACCTTGGTGTAAGTTTCGATTGTCCAGTAGATAAACGACGTACTTAAGTCTAAGTGGTGATTGTCTGATAGATAAACAACATACCTTAGTGTAAGTTTCGATTGTCCAGTAGATAAACGGCGTACTTGAGTCTAAGTGGTGATTGTCTGATAGATAAACAACATACCTTAGTGTAAGTTTATGAACATGTTAATGAACACATTGCAAGAGGACAAAGAGTAACAGAAATCGATATTCACTACAATAAGTAATATTTCGCTTACAATGAAAATGAATCACATGCAATTTCGCACAGAGAGGAAATATATAATCCTATAGATATATATGTTACACACATATCTTCTGAAAACGGGTTTCAGTATGTTACTGTCCACACATGGTCGTTCGTGGTGAAGTTGTCTCCCTTTGCAAAACTATATTTCATGTTGCAGTTGCTTCCCCTGAGGATCCCCGCGTCCTTCCCGCAATAGCAGCAGTGGTTGGACTTGCCAACAGCGTGGGGCTGGTGTTCCTTGTGTCGGCGACCTGCTGCTACTACAGGAACCGGGCCCAGAAGGACCAGATGGTCATAGAGAAACACCTGGATCTGGCGGACGAAGAGACGAAAGAATCTCAACAATAATGACATACACTGTATGTCTACGTATCAGTTGTCTTTGACAATCTTTGACTTGATGATTCTGACAAGGATAGTCTCAATGTTTGAATGATATTTGACATTATCAGGAATATACCACTTTATGCACAGTCCATGAAGGTATTGTTGCTATGGCTGAACAGAAGTAGTCAGAACCTCAGTTACATATATACTGAACAGCAAAAGAAACGCAAATGAAGTTTCGACGATATATCTTTAAACAGAAGACATAAACATGAAGGCTTACTTTTCTGAGATTTCTTTTTGTTCGAAAATTGTGGGTATCGTGCTCTTCAGTTACTGTATATTTTCTGGGTTTCGAATAACACATCCACATCCATTGATGATAAGCTTGCACTAATGTCCGCATTTATTCATGTATTTCTCTCATAATGTGTGCATATGCCACGAATATCCACCGATTTACATGGATAACCAATGATGCTACACCGCCCATATTAACCCTTCAAAGTGTGATCACACACTGGAGATCATCAATAACTTGGAAACGTCAGTGAACCATTGCAGCTTTATTGTACTTCTGTTTTTACATCGTGTCTTCCTATGATTCATTCGTCCGTTCACACACTTTCATGATACAGTGAACATTTTCCCAACGAGAACTTTTGACTGTGTTTGCTGGTTTGATTACAGTTTGAGCATCTACGCAAAAACATGGCATACATGGTAATAAATAAGTTTTTTTACCATATGGAATTACCTTCCCTGTTTTGACTGTGTTGTTGAACGCTACACTCAACAATGTTCCGTGAAATCTACTTGCAGTTTAGCATACTTCAGCGTGGACCAGACAATCCCATGATTGTTATGTTGAGCTCAGGCCGTCGTGGAGGACACGTCATGAGGCATGAACAGGGGGAACGGGGGAAGATAAATCTGGTCAAATGGAATTTGAACCTGTTCACGTATAATTCACGTATACTACATTGTACACGGATGTGACTGGTGGTAATAGTTGTCCCGACTAATGCATGGCGCGGTTTGGAATGGATTCTAAAAATTGATTCTGAGCTGACTAGATATTGTCTTGTTCCCTTGCAAACAGTTCCAGGCAGGGTATCAAAAAGTACCATATTTTAGGTCTTTTGGTGTGACATAGATGAGAGGGGTCTAACCACTGATATTCCGTTATTTGGATAGACGCTCTAGTCAACATACCACGGTACTTACTAATGGCATGAATTACTAAAATCGGAATGATTTTTTCATGATGAAAATATTGAAACTTTTTATGAAGTGTGTATGTTGTTTAACATGGCACCCAGAAATATTCAAGCATCATGATAAAGATATGATATGACAAGATATGACATGACAACCTGTATCAACAAAGCTGACGAAACTGAAGATAGGCAAGTTTGGGTAACCCGTTCTTTGATGAACCGTTTGTAAAGTTCTGATAACAGGGGTCATTTTCTCATGGTCTCCAGTCGTGAATATCTCACAAAAGGATGTACAGTGTGATAGGCTGCAGTGAGTCTACAAAAGGTGTACACGATTGTCGCACCTTTTATACTGTAAAACATTCTTACAACAGTCGTAGCGCTACGAGAGCTTTATGAAATGTGGCCCTGAAGCATGGAAGTAATAGAAACTATTTTCAATGATATTGTTTTAAACATGACTGTGTTGATTAATATAATCGCTTTATTGTACTTTAGTTTCTTGTTATTTGACATGACACTGTTGTGGGCATGTCGTTGCTTGGCAACAAAGTTGTCTGCTGTAATTGCATGCATGTGCACTTTGAACCTGTCGGACCAGTGGCGTCATTATGGGTGAGTGAGTGATGTACTACATTTTGGAGCATCGTTAATCTTGTGCATGACTGCATTTACAGGTAGTAATATACAAACACTAAAGCGTTGATTGATTTGTTTACCCCCGGCTACATGCGAATCGCCAAATCAAGAGAAGTACAGTCGATCACATTGTGTCGAAGGGTTCGACGTATATACTTCGAGTTATCCAGTGTTCGATCGGGATCAGGTGTCCAGGCACTCCGACCTGGTTGCCACATGTCCTCGTATCCCAGTTACGTGGATTGAGGCTCATGCTGTTGTTCAGTGGATTGTCAGGTCCAGATTATTCACAAACCGCCATACAGCTGGAATATTGGGTGCGGCGTAAAAGGAAACTCGCTCACGCCAGTGTTGGACATAAACCGCTAAATGGTGACAAAAGAATGTATTTACTTCGGTACAACCATAAGTTCGATACGGCAGTGTTGGACTGTTTAGCACTGGATGAAACTCATGGAGATTCAACTGTTTCATGACCAAAAAGTGTTATCAAACCGGCTTAACGCCTGTAACGACTGCATACTTTATACAGATTGATATGCACAGTGTCTCTCATCCGGGGTCTTTACTCAAAGAGGGAGACTATTCTAAACAGTGATGTCACTCTGCGCATACAATCTGCGCATATAACCTCAGCCTGTCTTTATATCATCAGTGCACACAACCAATCCACCCCATAACCACTGAGTGTTGTGTCTGTTGTCACACTTCTCCAGCTATGAAGAGGACATCCCTGCACCTGTTGATCTTGATCTGCCTGGCAGCCTTAGGTAAATCTTCTATTTACTCATAGAAAACATAATACTGATTGTGTTCGTGTTTTTCGCATTATAGTTTTGTGACAATAAGACAACCACTTCTTTTCACACAGAAGGGCAACGGGTATAGGTGCTTAAATTGGATACATTTGACCCATAGATTGTAACCCCAAACGTTTTTTCAGTTCTTCCCAGTAGTTTTTATTTTGTTAATACCCACAGTATTTATTCGTTGGTACTGGACATGAAATATTTACCGATGTATGTATGTTTCACAATTGTTTTCTCTTTGCTTGTAATCCAAAAATAACTTTGGTTGTTTGGGGAATCAAAGTAGCAAATCGATTTAGATTTTGACCTTTCATAGTTTCAGTATTTTTGGGTTTAATCCGCAAACGAGCTGATTTTCTTGTGCAAATACCACAGCGGCCGAGTACATTGCGTTTGATTCCACACACAATGCGCATACGTGGCGCTCGAGAATATTACCACTAGGAGCGGCGCTCGAGAATATTACCACTAGGAGTGGCGCTCGAGAATATTACCACACATCATCATCATCATCATCATCATCATCATCATCAACATCATCATCATCATCATCATCATCATCATCATCATCTCCGCATATCGTTTGAACTAATAGTTACAAGATATATTCCAAGAAAATAGTCTGTCTTTATGGCTGAAGAAACAGTGAAATATTTGGCGAAAGCTATATATCGACACCATTCTTGACAATAATACATAGCCGGAGCCTGTCCGTCTATCAGTGGGCATTCGAACACTACTTCATATGATCATCAGCCCCTTTGTGCAGAGCGTCCACCATCTGCCTGCCATACGTTTTAAAAAGTTAATTAGGCCGTGAATATTGCAAGCCCGATCAAACATTTTCACCTTATCTCGGAGGTTCTGAGACGTGGACGCCTTACGGTGCTCCACACAAAGGTGAAAATTGTTGTGCAGCCTTGTGGATATTTTATGTCCACTGAATCCGAACATAGACCTCCATTACGACCAATGGACATTTTTCCTTTTCTGTTTCATTTATCGGTAAAACTTGTAGAAGTGGAATGTCGCACGGTTACTCATGGCAATCATGTGACCTGAAATTTTAAGCCAGCAATTCCACTGTTTGATATAGCTGAGACATAAACATAATGAACAATAATACAGATGGAATGAAATATTTACACCATATTTATCTACCGGTTGGTGGTAGCTGTCGCATGTTTAGAAAAATAGACTTTTGTGGTTTATTAATCTCCTTTCTGCAACAGTTGGCGACAAGAAAACTGGCTGATAAATTCTAATACTGTCTCCCTCATATTGCAGTCTGTCCGCGTTGTCGGGGTGGAAAGCTCATATGACGTTGGCTGATATTAACACACGGTGTTCGTACTGTAAATAATGTCACTTTGTCAAACCGGCAACCAGGAAGTGAAGAAACCCCTTTCTTTATTTGACAAATTGTGTATACAAATCGATACTGACTAGATAACCTAGGGACAAACCATTAAATATCAGGAACTTCTCTGTCCTCCACATTTGGGCCCATCAGTTGTGAAGCTCATGTCATGTCGCCAGAGATACAGCGGAATATTATTCCACATCTGAGTCGCCAAAATTCTTTTCGTATTACCAGAGACGATTGCATGGTTAGTTAGGCAAACAATGCGCAAGAGTGAGTGAGTTTAGTTTTAGGGGGCACTCCGAAATATTCTAGCTATATGGTGTCGGTCAGTAAATAATCAAGTCTGGACGAGAGAACGCAATGACCAACAACATGAAGCTTCGATATGCACAACTGGAAACCGAAGACATGTGTGTACCGTTTAAGCATAGTCGCCTTTTGTGGCAAGCATGCATTGCTGAAGACTTATCCTACGATGGATCTTCACTGGTCCAGTACGCAAGAGAGAGAAGAATTATTCCTTTCGTTTGTTCCAGGTGTGGTGTCTGTCCAGTCGCCTTGCCCAAGTAAGTACAGATTCATTTGTGGTGACGCAGAGAGGGACTTGCGTTTAACGCCATTATGAGTGAACGAGTGGGTGCATTGAGTTTAACATCGCTTTGAGGGAATGAGTGGGTACATTGTGTTTAACATCGCTTTGAGGGAATGAGTGGGTGCATTGTGTTTAACATCGCTTTGAGGGAATGAGTGGGTACATTGTGTTTAACATCGCTTTGAGGGAATGAGTGGGTGCATTGTGTTTAACATCGCTTTGAGGGAATGAGTGGACGATTTCGAACGTTGCTTCGAGTGAATGAGTTTGTGCGTTGAGTTTAACATCGCTTTGAGTTTAACATGAAGGTTCGATATGCGCAACTGGAAACCGATGACATGTATCAACGAAGTCAGCGACCTCGACCACCCGATCCGTTAATCGCTTTTAAGACAAGCATAGTCGCCTTTTGTGGCAAGCATGCATTGCTTAAGACCTATCCTATCCTAGACCTTCACTGGTCCAGTACGCAGGAGAAAAACTTTTCCTTTCGTTTGTTCCAGGTGTGGTGTCTGTCCTGTCGCCTTGTTCAGGTAAACAGAGATACATATTAATATCTCTGTGAGTGAATGAGTGGGTGCATTGAGTTTAACATCACTTCGAGGGAATGAGTGGGTGATTTGAGTTTAACATCGCTTTGAGTGAATGAGTGAGTGCGTTGAGTTTAACACCGCTTTGAGTGAATAAGTATAAAATGGTCTCTTGACTAAGCTGAATAAGCTCAAGAGACCAGTCTCTCCTTGAAATACCACAAACTAGAACTAAGTCATATGGTGACGGCTCGTTCTCTAGAGCACGACCCTTCCTCTGGAACAATTTACCATCCATCCTTAGAACCATCACATTTTAAAAAGTTGTCTCAAGACGCACCTATTCACCTCTGCACATGGATAAAGTGGACTCAGATAGCGCTTTTGAGTAAATGTAGGGTAGACATGTGTCACTTGGGTTAAACCTGAAAGCACAAACCTATTGCTGGTAAACTGAGATAATGTAATCGGAGTGAACCCGGACTTAAACACACAGTCATACTTTTCCGGCGTGCAAAGGGACGCAACTCTACACAACTAATTGACGACTGGGTCACCCATGCTACTTCAGACAGAACAAATGCATGTTCATTGTTTCCACCTTGCTACATTTGACCACATAGTACGTCCGAGTCTAAGAACCCACAATGAAGCGCCTGAAAAATCGCAGCCCAATGCTTTTGATAAATTGATTCTGATTGTTTTGCTCAGCCTCAACTATTAATAAACCATTGCGATATAGCTGGAGCATTACTCAGTCTCTGACGGGTAACTCAGTGTAGACTTGTTATTTCCACAGACCCAGACCAGAACGTACGTCTGTTTAACGATGGCGGACCGGCTGGTATTGGGTTTCTAGAGGTGAAGGACCCCGCCAATGGTTCGTGGGGGCTAGTCTGCTCTGACAACTTTGATGTGGCGGCAGCAAGGATCGTGTGCAGGATGCTGTGTTTCAAGTAAGTATTGCCATCCTGGAGGACACTGTCTCCCTCGCCGTACCCTTGTATGATAGTTATTATGGGGATGAACCGTGCTCAACTCGTATTGGATGACCATGTGTTTCGCTTAAGCTTTGTGTCCTCTCCTCACGCCATTCACGAAAGTCGGAGTTCGACATATCCCACTGTTCGTTAGACACACGCTCTCTCTTCGCCTGTAGGAATAAAATGTTCTTGCGTTTTCAATGCCGGTCTTTTTGCGGTGTTTTCCTTCGTTAACGCGAATACGCTCACAACATAGTTTTGTGGTTCTCATATAAGATAAAAAGAACAGAGTTTATGTAAGCACATGGCGTAGATGTGTTCAGTCATGAGCCTGGCTATACAAGTGTAGATGAAAAAGTACGTAGACTAACTGTGTTCTCGATGTCGACTGTTTCATTTTGAAGGAATCTTTGCCAAAGTCATATCTAAAACTTTAAATATGTGGATGTGAGTGAGTGAGTTAATATTTATCGTCACATCGGTAGCGATATCGTGACGAGAACAAGTAGTAATGACATTGTAGAATGAATGAATATAGGAATGTAAAACCCCGTTGACGAAGAACAGTACAGCCACTAGTATGTATCACAGATATCCATTTAAGACTAGTAATTAAATCTAAAACAGTTTAACTATAGAGGACAATGCAATATAAACACGGGCTATGGATTGCCAACAACTGAAGGTAGATCACCACACTAGAAACCATGGGGACTTACAGTACTTTTGCGACCTGAATGGACCCTAGCTGGATTTACACCATCCCCTCAGTCGTTAGCAATTTAGGCACATCTAGCCATACATTGAAAAGGACATATATACTACGATTAAGTTAGTGGAGAGTTTGAAGTTACTTTGAATGTTTGTGGACTCATATACCCTCTCAGGAGAACAGTCTCACGGTACTTTAATCCCCCTCAAGGATACAGCCACTAACAATCTTAGTTATCAATTTAAACCCCCAATCATAAAATATTTTTCAATTTACAAGTCTGTTAACAAATCTAATTCTTTTAAAAATGCAAGAATTAAACGACAACTTATGTTACTAAAAAGATCCTCCATAGTTCGTGATTTGAAATATCTCTAGACCGTGATTATTTCATCACAAGGGATGCAGAACGGAGTATCCCCACCTTCCAATAGGTATTCATGATGACCTCTTCAAATCTGGACTGACAACCCAAGTAGGTTTAACGAATATAAGGTCTTATTGCATGTAATGTATTAATGCCCACTTGGGTGTCTCACTTCTTCTGCCTGAGATCACGGATATAAGATCTAATGGTGACTTTATCATCAGTGTATGGAATAAGCAGTGGTATCAAAGGTTTGTTGAGTGCTGCCTTCCAAGATCGGCCATTGTGTTCCCAGAAATCCATCCGTTCCCGGGTAACCAACAAAAGACGATGTCGTATTGGCCAGAAGCAAGATCATTATGCAATGCAATGATTTCAATTAAAAGTGGGTGTTTGCAAGAAATATTTTTAATAGCCTGAATAGATTATATGCTGTTCATGTTTAGGGTGTCTTTGAATATATTTAAGAGCCGTTAATATGGCGTTAGCTTCAGCTGTAAAAACAGAACTGCTAATCGTGAAGATGCTGTTCTGGATCCAATGACAGTGGCACAGGCTACTGCGCCACTGTCCTTGGACCCATCTGTAAATAAGGATTTATATGCATTATATCTCGTACATAATTGATGAAATTCTTGTTTATATTGTAGTTCATTAGTTTCTGACCTTTCACATGTGGTTAATGGTTCATGAGCCTTGACGTACAGGCTGTCAACAGATGAAGTTCGAAAGGAGCCAGGACAAAGTCTTAGACCTTGATGACGGACAGAATCTAATAGTTTTAGGTTGCATTTGCAGGCTCCACCATATGCAACTGAGCTATAATCAAGCTTCGAACGGACAATTGATCTATATAAATGTAGAAGGGTAGCTTGATCACCTCCCCACTTTGAGTTAAACACGACCTTCAATAATGCCTTCAGGCATTTAGTTTTTAGGGATTTGATGTGCGGATGAAAAGTTAAATGTGAGTCGAAAATCAGACCTAAGGACTTGGCCTCCTTAACAACTTTGGTTGGAGTGCCATTTAAAAACAATTCTGGGTCCTTATGTGGTTTATATTTATGGCAGAAATGTATACAATTGGTTTTTGATTTAGAAAATTCAAAGCCGTTTTCAAGACACCAATCATTTAGTTTGTTTAAACACAGTTGCAATTGCCCTTCAGTAGTATGCACGAGAAGAAATATTAAAATCATCCACGAAAAGTGAACCATTAACTTAATCATTTAAAACTTTATCTAAACTATTGATGTTAATACTGAATAAAGTGACAGGCAAAATACTGCCTTGTGGGACACCCTGATCCTGATGATAATGATCAGATAGGGTAGAACCCATGCGGACTTGAAACTGCGTCAGCTAAAAACTGTGATATAAACTGAGGCATACGGACTCCTAAATCAAAGTCATATAAATCTTTTAGGATGCCGTGCTTCCAGGTGGTATCATAAGCCTTTTCTTAATCGAAAAAGATCGACACTGCATAGTGCTTGCTGATAAAGGCATTCTTAACAAATGACTCCAGTCGAACTAAATGGTCAACGTACAGTGAATTTTACGAAAACCACATTGGATATTTGTGATTAAATTATTAGATACCAAGTTAATCTGTTATTGATCATGCGTTCCATGGTTTTGCAAACACAGCTAGTCAAAGAAATGGGCCTATAATTTGCTGCATCGGTATGGTCAGGTCCAGGTTTGGGAATGGGTATAACTATGGCATCACGCCAGGATGAAGGAAATTTAGCAGATGTCCAAATTTCATCGAAAATATTTAGTAGTGTCTCTAAACAAGATTCCGGTAAGTGTTTTAGGAGTTGATAATGTATACCATCGGTTCCTGTAGCAGTGTTATGGGATTGTTCAAGGGAAGTAGGAAGATCATGTTTAGAAAAGATTTCGTTATAAAAAGATTTCGTTATAATCTTCCCCGTTATCTGAATGAAAATTGAAAATCTTCTTCTCCTCCTGTTTTTGGTATGTTTGAAATTCAGGAATATAGTTAGCTGAAGAAGAATGGTTCGCAAGTGTTTCACCCAGTTTATTTGCAATGTCAAATGTTTCAGTCAGCAATTGATCTCCTGATTTGAGATTGTGTATGTTTGATTTGCTACCCTTACCTTTCATTTGGATCATGTTCCATACCTTTGACATTGGCGTTCATGTCTGGTCCGCAGCCAATTTCTTGGCTTCAGAGAACGAAATGTTGTTGTATATTTGATTTTTATAATCTTAGTTTCTTTCTCAAGCATTAGACATTGCTTAGAGTAAGATATATGCTCACCACTGCAGTTTGCACATTTTATGGCATTTGTGCAATCGGTGTTCTCATGATTTCCACTGGAGCGTGAACAAAGTGTGGAGTTGTTACAAGAACTTGCCCCATGACCAAAATGTTGACATTTGAAACAGTGGATTCGGCATATATGTATCCACACCGATGTTAAGATATCCAGCTTTGATAGATTTGGGTAGTTTTGAAAGTGCAAAGGTAAACCGATAGGTGTTAGTAGGGATAACTCTGTCAGTTATCTTTTCTGGTGAAACGTGTCACGGATGTCACCCCTTGAGTTTTGAGTTCTGCCACAATCTCCTCTTCTGACATGTCAGACAAACATTTCGAACGATCTCGAGCAATGCCTCGACACGAATTTAATGACTTGTGGACAGATACAACAATCTCAGTATCAGCAAAATGGTTTGCTTTGAGCAAATGTAGAGACCGCTTAGTACATTCAATGGAAAAGATCCAAAAGGTAGACGAGTGATATTTTGCACAGTACCACATATTCCTTCCACCGCTTTAGACACAACAAAAGGGTTTATCTGAAGTGGGAGACCGTTGTCACCTTCCACAACCAGAAATCGTTGCCATGACTCTACATTTAAAACTTTCATCATCTGAAGACGAAATATTGTTTGTATCATTATGCTGTCATTTAGTTGTGTACCGAGAACCAGTGATTTGTGGGGAAGCCATGTTGAAAGATAAAACATTCGACATCCCTGCTAACCACCCGCCATCGAGTGTCAACAAGGACAGTGCTGTAGTGGAACCCAACGACAAACACTAGGGCTACAAGGATTTTATACTCAAGCAATATCAACACAGGTAGCAAATATTGCCAAACAGAATAAAAGCCAGGTTGGTTTGGCCCCTACATTTATTTGATGACAATTTGAACCTGGAGGTCAATAGTGCCAGATTGGTCCATGAGCTATCGCCTTCTGGACTATAGGAAATAGATAGTGTATATATTTGACATAGAAATTGCCAATACCCAATAATACTTGAAATGTGGAAAATACAGTCACCATGCATAGGCCTTGGCGTGACCAGCCGATTGATAGAATCGGGTTGATTCTAGTACCCGTCTAGGTGAAGTAGGGGCCAAAGTGGTGTGTTGAGCAAAAGGAACACGGTAGAAGGCCCCTACTGCCCTTAGCCACCAGACTACCGTCCTCCACCGACACGGGACGCAGCCCTCGGCAAATAGGTTGTCCAATTCCGTCGTTCCTTGCGACCAGCAATGGGGTGCTATGGACCTAGTTGACCTGGGTCGACACGGGGGTTAGAACAGCTCTTAGCGGTACCCAGCACCCACCACGACGAGTGTCGCTCATCACCGGTGCCACATCTGGGTAAAGTGTTTAACGAGATTTTGGCCATCACATCACATTGGGGTATAATATTTCTAACAAAACTGCAAAACGATCTGTCATTTGGATAAAATGGTATGCCCTCAGTGTATACCACATAAAGCATGTTCAGTAGTTATTAACAGTCCCAGATTTGGACTGTTTAATTCATAATTAGTCGTGGGCTGTTTTAGGACACCTCCGTTTCAGTCTTCCAAAACCACTGTGTAAAGAATATTAAGCTAGTACTGTTTGTGATGCATTTATTGTAGATTTTGAGGTTTTTAATGTACTGCGATAAAAGTTCAAACAAAATCTGGATTGTCAGGCTGGAACATAGCAAAACCAAAGTTCTTGAGCTTGACAGATGTCGAAAAATAAAACATAAAAATAATTGGATTTGTATCGTTTTCTTGGTGATTCTACACATCTTTGATCGCCCATCAAAGATGTGGTGGGATTCCAATCAATATGATGACTGTCTTAGGAAGGAAGCCTTCTAGGAAGGTGTACTAGACGTACTGAATAAGAAGTGACAAATCTACGTAATATCCCCGTTCAATATTGTGTCGGATTCGCGATATTGCTGTGATGGAGCAAAGTGTGACGAGTATCACTACCTAACTATCACACTGGTTGACTAGTATCGCTACATAACTATCACACTGGTTGACGAGTATCGCTACAAAACTATCACACTGGTTGACGATTATCGCTACATAACTATCACACTGGGTGACGAGTATTGCTTCATAACGATCACACTGGTTGACAATTATCGCTACACAACTATCGCACTGATTGCAGTGAGACATATGCCACTCCGTTGATGTTACAAAACCGAACGCTGCCGCAAGGGCTTAGAGTAAGTTACGGACCGTTCTGTCACGGAGGAGAGTCGAGCCTGACTGACTGCCAGCCCTCCAACGTCGATGGCTGCACTGACGCTGTGTACATGACGTGTCTTGAAGTCAACCCCTGTTACCCTGAACACTGTGTGTCTGAATGTGAGTATATAAACTACTTTAACCTTGGACAATGTGTGTCAGCAATTTCGCGTCATTTTTTGTGACAACAATCAATCTACCTCAGTCATTTCATGGAATTATAACTGACTGAAGTATATTGATTGTTGTTACACAAAATAAAATTCATGAAATTCATGAATTCATGAAATATCACTGAATGACTTAATACATGTGGATCGCAGTTTCAATATCACTTATGTTCACTAGCAGATAAGACTAGCAGTGGCACCGACAGTTGCACTCCAGCTTGGCTTTGAAGCATTTACACCTATTTGACACATGCTTTTTCCAGAGCAGCCACACCTCACGAACCACTGTCCACCATATATCGATGAAATAAAATTTCATGAAATCACTGAAGTATATTGATTGTTGTTACACAAAATAACGCGAAATAGCTGGCCCTCACAGCCATTTCACGAAATGACTAAAATGTTTAGTCATTTCATAATCTGACTGTAAGATATGCATCATGTCACCTTCAACACAGTGTTTCAGTGAGAGTATATGTACCCTGTCACCCAAAGCGCTGTGTCACCTTGAACACTGTGTGTTTCAACACGAGTATGCGTAACCTGTCACCTTGAGCACTGTGTGTCAGCACGCGAGCATATGCACCCTGTAATCCTGAGCACTGTGTCTGAAAGTGAGTTTATATAACCTGTCACCTTGAACACTGTATTTCAACACGAGTATACGTAACCTGTCACCCTGATCACTGTGTGTCTGCATGCGAGTATGTACACCCTGTAATCCCGAGCACTATGTCTGAAAGTGAGTTTATATAACCTGTCACCCGGAACACTGTATGTCAACACGAGTATACGTAACCTGTCACCCTGAGCACTGTGTGTCTGCATGCGAGTATATACACCCTGTAATCCCGAGCACTGTGTCTGAAAGTGAGTTTATATAACCTGTCACCTTGAACACTGTGTGTTTCAACACGCGTATACGTAACCTGCCACCCTGAGCACTGTGTGTCTGCACGCGAGTATATACACCCTGTAATCCTGAGCACGGTGTCTGAAAGTGAGTTTATATAACCTGTCACCTGGAACACTGTGTGTTTCAACACGGGTATACGTAACCTGTCACCCTGAGCACCGTGCGTCTGCACGCGAGTATATACACCCTGTCACCCTGATAACTGTGTGTCTGCACGCGAGTATATACACCCTGTCATCCTGAGCACTGTGTCTGAACGTGAGTATAATAAGAATAAACTGAAACTTACAGAACCTGTTTGATTGTAATGCCAGTCGACCAGATATACAAATGTAACTGTCACACTGCCATTGTTGGTGATATGTGTATTTCTCTTTTTTAACTCTTGAAGAAGTAAAGTGTGTTTTAGTGAGATATTGTTTCCACAGCTGATGCCCCGGACATCTCGTGCAACAACACGCACATGAGAGTGGATTTCAGGAAGGTGAACGACAAGGATCTCACACCAGCCCACATCTCTTCGATGGCTCATAACTGCTCCATCAACACCTTCAATTACGACCGTGGGTCTGGAGATGAAGTTGTGTCGGCTGTCATTGCTTTAGATGCATGTGGTGTCAAGACGTCGGTAGGCGAATCCAGTCTCTCAATTTACTTTGCTGATACAGTTTATCCCAAATGATAAATATTGAGTTGGACGTTTAAAATGTGCACTGACTGCGCTACAATAAATCAGAAGATAACATACGCCAGAAAATACATTGTGGGTTTGACGATTTTGTGAGAGGTACTGTTAAAGGGATAGGTTTTCTACCAAGGTTTAGAACTTGCGAAATTAAGAAAGTTTAATACTGACATATGGAGAATTCGGCAGGAACTGCATGTCGGAAAGATCGGAAAATGGGACTCTTAACAGGAGCTGTTTCTTGGACCGAAGAGTTATGGTTGGGATGTATTCTGTCAGATCAGTGACATTAGTGAGACAGAGTGGCAAACTGTGCAGACACTTACAGACAATGCAGATGAGCTTAAAGTCAACACGAAATGTAAGATGGAGTCAGTGTAAGGATTTGAGAATAGGCGCTATATCTTTCCCTTCGTAAGAATAAATATGTCTAAAAGATATTCTTTGCTGAATAACGCTAAACAAAGGCCAAAATAATTTTGTAAAATCTACCGAAAGTTGTATATACTTTCAGGGAAATGAGACTCATCTGCTCTATGAGACCAAGCTGATTCACAGTCCAGTGAGTGACAGCGATGGTATAACGCGGAGAGGAGCGTATGTCGTGGATGCCATGTGCGCCTTCGAAAGAGAAGGTAGGCTTAACATTTCCGCAGAAATTGTCACTCAAGCAATTGAAATTGTTGGCAAGGGGGAGTTTCGTTTCAAGATGTACTTGTGGAAATCAGACGATTTCCTCGAGCGCTATAGCAGTCCAGTGAACCTCCACATTAACGACTACTTGAACGTCACTGTGGACCTTATCACTAGGAACCGCGATCTAACAGTGGTGGTGCCAAACTGCTGGGTGGTTCCAGAACCGGACAAGCCTCCTGGGCAGTCGGCTGATCTAATCAGGAACGGGTACGTCTTCTATTGGTTATTAGAACATATGAATTTGAAGGTATTCATTTGGGATTTCAGATTTTGCTGGAGCTTAATGTGATAGAGTGAGCAGCAGTATTTTGGATTGATGTATGACAGTTTGTACTGACTTGTGGTGGTTTGTGCATTAGCACGGTACAGGTATGGTTCCGGGTGTTCCTGCAAGTGCTGAATTCTACTGTAGAGTGATGGTGTGTTGCGGAGAGTATTGGAGTATGATGGTGCTAACTTATGTTTGCTGATATGTGCTCTTCTGTGCTTGAATGTGCTTGTATGTATAGGCGCTTTGTGGATTGTGCAGGAAAACGCTGGACTAAGTGTGTGTATGCTTGAGTGTACCTTAGTGTGTAAGTTGTATGTTGGCGTATGCTGGTGTGAGCTGGAGTTATCTAGTGTAAGCTTGTGTTTGCTGGTATCTGCTTGTGTACTGGTGCTTGTATGTATAGGCGCTTTCTGGATTGTGCAGGAAAACGCTGAACTAAGTGCGTGTATGTTTGAGTGTGCCTTAGTGTGTATGTTGTATGTTGGTGTATGCTGGTGTGAGCTGGGGTTATCTAGTGTAAGCTGGTGTTTGCTGGTGTCTGCTTGTGTGCTGGTGTGAGCTGGTGTAAGCTGGTGTAAGCTGGTGTAAGCTGTTGTGTGCTGGTGTTTGTTGGTGTGAGCTGGAGATTGCTGAAGTTTGTTGGTCTGTGCTGGTTTGAGCTGGAGCTAGCCGCAGCTGGTGTAAGATGGTGTGAACTGGTGTAAGGTGGGGTGAGCTGATGCGTGCTGGTGTGATCTGGTGTGTACTTGTGTGTGCCGGTGTGATCTGGAGCGTGCTGGTGTAAGCTTGTGTGTGGTGAAGGGTAGTTAGTGTGAACTGGGGGTAACTGGAGTTACCTGGGAGTGCTCGATTATGCAGGTATGTGCCGGAAAAACAAGCGTCGATTATGATTTTTTACGTAGTGACATCATAGTACTTCCAAGCGGTGTGGCAGAGTCACGTCTTATACCTGTGAAAATCGCAGGTCCACTGTATAGACACGGCACGTCGATGTTGTAAAACAAAAGTTTGTGCACTTCCAGATTCGTGATGACTTGGGGGTAGAATTATTCCTCAGCCACCCATGCTTGTATTTAGAAACGACTAACCGGATCGATTTAAAATTTTGAAACAAATATTTGCAAAACTATGGCGCTATTTATTTTCCGGAAGGAGCACCATTAGACACGCACAGAAGTGCTGTGATCCAGCTTTGTCCACAGATTGTCTCCACTCTTGTTCCAGGACAATTGAAGAGAAGACTTTGGTCGGGCACATCGTAAATCACACAAGGTTTGGATTCAAATACAGAGTCTTCCAGTTCGGGATCATCAACAAGGTAATATGCCGACATGTTGTTACCATTTACAAGTATGACACGTAATCAACTATATGAAAATCTATACGTTAATGTGGCATCAAGGGAACACAATATTTGTAAAGAAGATGCTGTCCCTTACACTTTGTGGTCCTTGCAATGTTCATGCTATATGGCGGCGCAGTGTATAAATAATCGACCCTGGGCCAGACAATCTTTCTGATCAAGAGGATGAGCATCGATCTTTGCAACTGGGCATGTGTAAACCCAGAGACTCTGACCACCCGATTGCCTGATAATGGTACGGAAAGGTGCAGTTTGTCCAAAATTATAGCTAATTTGTCGGTTACATTCTGAACGTGAACATTAGTGAACTGAATTAATATTCGTTGACATTATTGGACATTTGCCCAACACCATAGCTTTAATTGACATGACATGACAATGCAATGTTTAACAATGATATTCTTGCATCTGTTGTAGATAAGAATTTACTGCAAGGCGATTGCCTGTGACTGGCAGGAACGTATTCCTACCTGTCTGAACCGATATCACAACCGTAGGAAGAGGGAAACCCATGACATTCTCACCACGACTGTAGTCATAATAAACCCAGTTGACACTGTTGACAACTGTGAGTTGATATACATATATTTTTGTACTACAAACGTTACACTGGCGCCATTTTGATATTGAGCAGAGTTTGTACTATTCTTGTATTCACTGTGACGCAGTAATACAAAACACTATAGGTATTTGTGACGACGTCTCGAAAACTGCTTACTGGGCATACATAGTGTGACCGCCATATACATGATAAGACATGAAACATATATTTACTCTCTACAAAGTTTCGACACAGACGCAGGAGCCCAACTTAGTTACCATGTAGGTGTGTAAGTGATGGTTCAGGATGGTTGTTGTGTTAATGCTATGGTTAATCTGTGTTCCCGGCTCCCATGGCAGCCCCGTTTCCTTGGAACATCGTGCCCCGTGGAGTTTTGGCGATTTTGTTATCCAAGGCCAGGTTTTCTCACGGTCTACCACAGTATCAATGATGGGCCATTGGGACAACGGGTTGCCGAGTCCCGGAAGTTGAAATGTGTACTAGGACTCGGCCCGAAGTCCACTACAGATGAAATCACGTTTCCTCCCGACCTGTCGTGTTGTGATGACTTCCCTCACGTTTCTCACGGTTTGATCAGGGTTCTGACACGTCTGTGGCCTTTCTATCAGACTTTCTACGGATGAAACATTAAGTCCGGTGAACGTTGAAAAACATTTGTTCCTACGGTTTTAGAACAAGTCCTCCCAAGCAACAGCAGCCATTGTATCCTGACCACGTGCACGGAAATCAGACCGTAGTAGAACGCTGTAGACCGTCACACTCCTAGATGTGATAGAACGGGACAAATGGGCCACCAGCATCCTTGCATGTCGTGAGAACCGTGACAAACGGGCAGCAAGGGTTAAACAGTCGAGACAAAACGCCAAACAGACGTGGGCGAACGTTACAAAACCTGAAAGGACCGTGATATGCCGAGGAATACACATACCGCTTTGCTACGATCTATTACGTGCTGTCACGTCTTGTTGTCCCGTGCAGGTCGAAATGGACAATGTGCACCGTCGTGTTGACCATAGTACACGTAATGTTATACCCACGAATATCAGCAATGGCAATTATGACATTCTTTGAACAAAATGCTGTAGGGATGATATTTTAGGTAAGAAATGTGTGATATCAAAATCCAAAATGCAGGTCTGGCCTTTCATTTCAGAAATTTCTCGGAGAAGCCTTCAGCGAGATACAGTCCGAAGATTCCCGCCCCTAGGGAGCCGAGAAGGACGTTCTAAGCATCTTGTCATCAGCTGGGGAGTTCAGAACCTATGCCACCATCACGCCTAGCAGGAAACCCTCCTCCAGCTAGTGGTCTGGGCTGTCTACCCAGTGGCACACTGCTTGTATATATGTCAGTATTACTGGTGTATGCAGTTTTCATGTAGATGTGTCTTGTCTCTTTGATATAAACTGCACACAAGTTAGAGAGCATCCTTGCAAAAGTATGCCCAAAAAATGATCATAATTCCGAATTTTCTATCGTCAGTGTAAGGGAGGATTCATATAAGGATTTGAAAAAGCTGAAGCTTTAACCACCAAATCCTGTGTATAAAACAAATGTATAGTAATTGTATGAAATGTACAAAGACGATGAACACATGTCTCTCTGGTTCCGGGTGTGACGTTATTGATGATAATAATGTCGATAATATTTAAATAATTTCGATAATAAGTTTAGTAACTTTCCTGATTTCTCGTAGGGCAACGTGACACGCTGATATATCTGTATCATAATTTCTTGGTGACACGGTGATAATGATGGTCGGCGTTATTCTGAGATCAACATTGATCTTTCCTCAACCAAGACGTTGATTCAATCAGAACATAAATTCACGCTAAATAGAATTATTTATCGTTCAAACCGTTTCTGTCCAAAGTATGAAGTGTCATATGGAAAAGTGCACAATGTGTGTGTGGTGTCTGTGTGTGTGTGTGAGAGAGAGAGAGAGAGAGAGAGAGAGAGAGATAAATGGGGTTTTGAGTCTGCAGTGGTGTCTTATACAGAAAACGGCATCCAAATGCGAAGCAACTCCCCCCACACCTTTTTTTCACTCTGTCTCCTCTCTCATTCTCTCTCTGTATGTATCACCGGTAAGTCCCAGGATTTTCACGAACATCGTTGGAAGCCCACGCGTCTATCCCACTAAGCGGTAGAAGATAAAGAGTTAATTAAGTATTAACACCTGACCACCTCAGCTACTAATCGACAGGTAATAAAACAGCAACTTGCTACGAATAATACACAGCACTGTATCATACGTATTTCTAACAAAGAATTCATGAAAACAATAACCTGTTTTAATGGATTGAGCAGATTTGGCAAAACCACATTTAATTCTGATTAAACCATGACTGTTTTGTTTCAGTTCGTAGTCTAACCAACCCAGATAGTAGTTAGACTACGGCCGGGACTACTTTTTAAATGTCTGCTTTCATGTTGGAATCTGACAGCTTTGCGTCACATCGACGTTTGCCACTTATAGTCATCCAACCAAACGTAGGCGCAGATTGTTGCAATTGAAAATGTCTTATGAAACAATAGGAAAAAAACAGCAGTGCATAATTGTTCCATAAGACCTTTTTTCAACAATCTGCACCTACTTTTGGTTGGATGGTTGTAACTGGCAAACGCCGATGTAAAGTACAGATGTCAGATTCCAACATGAGAGCAAACATTTAAAACGTAGTACCAGTAGTAGTCTAATATCTGTGCTGTAACAAGACAGTCATGGGTTAATGGAACCATAAAAAGTAAAAGCAATGCATACTGCAGAATGTATTTTATTCACCGAACATACACAAACTTTCATTTTGTGACCGTAAGGTTGACAGAAATGTTGATGCCCTCGGTACTGGTCATTTGCAAAGCTCGGGATTTCTCGCAGGAACTTGATGACATGGTTGCCGTTTCACTTTTTCGCTTTCTTGGTTTCCCTTGCACTATCCTGCTCAGAGTCGCCTCTTGTTCAGTACAGATACGCTTGTAGTTGCAAATGGCGTTACTCCTGTGACCGGTTGTTTTTGCAATCAACTGCTCATCTACACCTGAGCGAAACAGCCGCGTCGCTCTCAACGAGTGATTTGTGTAGAAACCTGAGAAGACAAATGTTAACCCAATCAAAACAAGTCAGGAGGTGAATTGATGCAATATTTACATATGTCAATAAATGCTTTGTCATTCACATCTCACTAAATTAATGGCAAAGAAACATATGCTTCAAGGTAGAAATGTATGTTTTCATTGTGGTTTTTTGGACACTGTAAAGTTAATAATGGTAATATGTTGTGAGTAATGCAGTTTTTAGATAAAAGAATGTGAAACTCTTACCACTGAATCCGGCAGCAGCGCACAATCTGGATACAGTTTTACTCAGTGTGTGCTCTTTTACGGGCGACACTGAATACCATCGATCAGGCCTGGGTTTACTTAGTGGACGTAAGTATAAATCTGTAGGAGCATCAGTAGGGCGAAGACCACGGTACTTCCGGTACAGTTGGACGATGCACCTATGAGATACATCACTAGCATACGCAGTAACACTTTTGGGTGCAACATGGTAGTCCTTCAAACCACGATTACATTTACTGACCTTTTCATGGTAGCGTATGAATTCACCCTGGTCATTTTCTCCAATTTCAAGTTGTTCAACTGTCAAAGTTCTGTGTTCAACGCCACTGCGTAAAGCAAAGTTGAGGCCAATCAAATATAACATAGTATCAAGCAGTGTCTGAGGAGATGAATCGCCAAGAATACCTTTCTCCCACAGTACTTGCTCCTGATTCACAGTGATGACATCTGCCTGTCTTGGATGCATTCCAAGGCCCTCACTTTCATGACGTTGTCCAGTGTGTTTTTCAGTTCTGTGTAAACCGAGTCAGATAAGAACTGCACATTTCTTCCCAAATTCACCAACTTCATTTGAATAAGCAACACCAACTGTCGTAAAGTTTTGGGGGGATAGTTTTCACCGCTCTACTTTCTCACTTCCATGATAAATCTACACAGACAATAATTAAGTTCGTCATCATTAAGATCCTTTAGATCATGCAGAATCAAACTAAGTTGATGCCCTGATGCATCTCCATTTAGTATCCTTCCATTCCTCGAAATTCGCCAAGGTTCAAACAGACGACATTCTATAGACTTCTGAGTTTTCTTTGACAGTCTTCTTGCTCATTTCCGTAACTTCCCGATCAGATAAAGGTTCACTGAAATGTTTATTTGTAAATTTCCTCGCATATTGCCTTTCCATCTCTCGTGAAAGTTCATATATCATATCATCATTGCTCGAAGACATGATAAGAGATTCACTTGTCTGTGTCTTAAACAACTCACTCTCAATCTGTTGGGAAGCTACATACATGACATCATCCTCACTTGACGGCATGTCACGATGTTTATCAGCAGTCTGCAAATTCTCACCAACGCTGTCGTCGTTGTCGCTAATATCACTGTACAGAGTAGCATAATTTGTCGCAGAAACTGCATAAACACTTGAGCTCAAATACCTTTGTGAGCACGGAAAATCTTCTTCTTCAGACATTCTGAACACATTTGTGGCTGACACTGGCAATGGCGGTGAATGTGAAAGCATGTATCTTGATGAATGTTTGCGCATGCGGGAAAATTATTCACGAATACCTCCCGTTCGGGGCAAACAATAATTCAACCATTCGCCACTAACCGAGAATAACATATCAATTGCTACAATTACTCTGCGCATTCCGGGCCACATTACGTTGTCAAACAGCCCCTATCGTGTTCAGATATATCAGACGGCACGTGCTGTAAGTCACATGTGAAAGCACGTGCAACGCGAAATCTTCAAGGATCTGATGGGTGAAAATAAAACGTGAGAGCCCAGCAAAACAGCGCATTGAATTTATCATTGTTTTGATAACGTTTAATGTACATGTACACATTTAATTATGTGTCATGATTTAAGTCGGTTAGACCACTCGGACCTTGGCGTCTAATCGTTGAAGTTGTTAGTTAGTAGCGCCTCGTGATCTAACTAACAACTTCAACGATTAGACGCCAGGTCCTCGTGATCTAACCTATACAGAACACTATCAACTGATGATAACACCATTTCATGAAATAATCTAAATCCTCTAAAAAGATAATATTCATGTTTCAGTTATAGCCAATTAAAGCTTCTGATATCATTCGTGACACATTGCTCAATTAGGAGCGAATGGTTGACTTGTGAATTCGTCCTTCAGTTTAGTATTGGGTTGTGCCGTTGTAGCAGGGAGACTGCAACAAGATTGTACATGTAGATTATCCCTGGTTGCAGATAATTCGTCAAGTATCTTTTTATGCTTTACTATCTGAAAAATACTGTGACAAGTTATGACACATACCACGACAGTTTCCCTTACAGCATGCGATATGTCGTAAAGGGTGGGTGGCGGGGAATCTTTCGGTCACGTGACTATCACCTGTTCGAACGGGCACACCCTTCTTGCTTGTCAAATTACAGTTATTGAATGACTATTCAATGATGGTTGTATCAGTGGATGAAGTGCAGCAATGTACACCTGTCTACGCAACTTGGATTTGATGCCGGTAATCGATTTTTACGCGACAGAAGGGTTACTGAAGACCAGTTCTCACCTGAATCATCACAAGTTAAAGAATGACGGCCACAGTGCCGCGTCCGGGAAATACTCGAAAGGACAACTGTCCGGATAGGGTAATGTGGTACCATCCCCAATTCTGTCTTGCCAAAACATGTTAAAACGTGGGACTTATTGTTGCCGCACCTGTCGTTTGGTACTTGAAGGATTAAACAATGACTGTCGTCTCACCTATCTATGTCAACCTACAAAATGGTATAAGAATCGTATAAAACCGATATCAGCCGAGATATGAAAACTGGTGGTGGAAAGTATGCTTACCAAAACCAATTATCCAATTTTTATTTCACTGTAAAATAATTTAAGGTCTGCAGCAATTCCGTTCTTAATAAAATAACCACATCAGTGAAGTGAATCGACCAAATCCGTCCTTACCGCAATGTCATAAATCACATCCCCAATTTTCTTAGTTAAATCCTGGAATAAATCAAAATCCAGGATTGCCCAAAAACGTAACATCTGATATGAGGCGTAAATATAAACCACGGTGCAATCAATTCCATACGCTCATCAGACAACGATTGATTGTGAAGTTTCTGATGTGTCTCCTGGCAACGCACGGATTGTTCCCGCCATCTGTCCTTGTGTAGCGGAATAAACCTCTTACCTGTCAGACACCGTTCATGTATGGGCGGGAAAATCGTGCACGGTTGTGTTTGCTGAATGAATGTGAAATCGATGGGCGTAAATGAGCTATTGTAGATTTCATCTGGCCTACAGCCGTAACTGCCTTGTATCAGGTTCATGGGTCGTCCTCGTCGAAGCAACTATACGTCTTGCAAATGAGCTTATTAATTTGCTTTCTGGCAATTAATTATTTAACATTTGTCTTGAGATTTTGTTTTATATTTTCTATAGACTTATAGCTGATTTAATTCAGATATACAACTTAGGTCGTGGAATTTATCCATATTTCAGTTGAACCATTTGGAAGCACAAGAAACCTCAAAACAATGTATGTGTAAGGCCAATCGACGCCTATCAACTTTGATGTCGGGTTCGAATCTGATTCTTCCCGATCCTTAAAGTTGGGGCTATTGGAGTGAGTTGAGTTTTACGCCGCCCTAAAGAAATATATATATATGTTATAATAATCGAGTCTGGACCATGGGTTGCTGAAGGCCTATTCAGCATGGGTTGCTGCAGGCCTGTTTTACCCCGGACCTTCACGGGTCAGGGGCTATTAGAAGTGAGTTGAGGCGAGGTGAGACAAGGTAGAGTTTGGTTTTGCTTGAGGGGGGACGTTACGCGAGATGAGGTGAAGTGTGACAAGAGAAGACGAGGTGAGTTTTGGTTAGGTTAGGTGTGGTTGGGGTTTGGGGTGAGGTGAGGTGAGGTGAAACAAGGCGACAAAAGGCGAGACAGAGCGAGATATGGTTATATTTAGATTAGATTAAGTGTAGTTTTGCTTGGGGTGAGGTGAGGTGAGGTAGAGCGAGGTGAGTTTGGGTTAAGTTGGGTGGTTGAAGTTGTGGTTTTGGTTTGAGATGAAATGGAGTGAAGCGAGGTGGGACGAGACAATTAACAATTTCTTGTATTTTTCATCTTTAGTCAGTAGAATACATGGGTGTTGTTACAGTTAAGAATTTACCGTGACAAACAATGTAAGAAATCCCCTGTGAACCAGCAAAACAGACAAAGACAAGTTTAAAATATTCAAACCTTGTATTAAGGCAATGAGAGCAAGTTAAACATAGTCACAAGTCAATATCACAATATCAGTATCAAATACAATTATACAACTGCGACAAAATCTAAGGCAAAGGTTACAAAATATATTACAGCAAACTCACAATAGTCTCAGTGTGAGAGAGAAACAGTCATGCAGAATGTAACACGGCGAGCGGTCTAACAGCAGTTTCGGGCCTGGACGGATTAGTTGGCGATGTAAACTCCAGTGAATAAATGTGAATGTGTGTATCTGTGTCGCTCACAACACGGCAACTAGCCTTTATATATACCCTCAGTCACCTCCCGAAAGTTCGAGCACTTACTGCCATCGCCAAAACTGTAGAATGCCCTCGAAACAATGTCTCCCGGAAGTAAACAAACAGGAAGTCAAGGGCAGATAATTCCCGGACAAGCCTGCTGTCAAAATCCTAAAAATGCGGATCATCTATTACACGAAATGTGACACATCATAATTACTATTCAAAACACTAAACGTTTCGACCCAATAATAATTATCAATTAATTAATAACAAAAATATACAGAAAATACACACGTAACAGTGTATACTTTCTTTCGCACGTCAATATAGTTAATTCCAGCCGGATTCAACGATAAGTGATACAACGATAGTCTCCGTAGCGACGACGTCACATTGCTGCGACGACTCTCAACAGCGTCTGCAGTCGGAACGTAGGGCGACGTGTCCTGCAGCTTGTCCGAAGAGCTTCCTCTCCTCTCTTTGCACAACTGTCTCTTGACCCATCTAAGGACACTGATACCATGCACAGCCGATATGGGTAGATTCGTGCTGGAGGACGTGGACTTTGATGTCAATGTTGGGCTGATATAATAATGATAATAATAATATAATAGTTTATTTCTGTGTCTGTTTATTTCAAAGTCGTTTCAAAATGCACAGTGTCTTAAACCATACGTAAGACCCGGACTAACAAGGCCTAAAAGACACCGCACTTATAACATTATTTCACACTGACAAAAAAAGGAAGTTTTTATCAGACACCCCTGCTGATGAACTGAACGTCCAGGTGTCTTCAGCTTCGCTTGGAAGAATTGTCCAAAGTCTCTCTCACTGACCACGTTATTCTCCCTTCCGCTCAACTGCTCAACAGCGAAGTCCGACAAATTTGGAAAAAATCATAAACTCGTAGCACGTAGGAGGCATCGCAAGGAGTTTAAAAGACGTGCACGGCAGTTGCACGATGGCCATACGATCTCCGTTCTGCCTCTGCATGGACGTCGCTCGGACTCCGTATGATATCCGTAGCTGAGGAGACCGCATGGAAACCGCACGATTTCCGTATGATTTCCGTGCAGTGTCGTACGGTGCCCGTGGCAAATGCAATCCAAGTTTTAGGTATTCTTCTGCAGCAAGGACGTTTTGGGAATACATATTTATGTGTCAATCTGACAGTATCGCTTGTTCCAAACGAACAATTGGTAGACCTTTTAAGATATTCTCTCAGTGAAAACAAACCCCATTCTGTTACAGGTGTTGAATAAGATGTGTGCACTGTCAGATGAACCAGCTGCCAAGCATTTACTGAAGGAAAGTGACTGGGTAGTGTCAGAGTGCAGAGAGGATGACATCAGAAAATATTGGAGTTATCGTCAAAACGCAAATTTGTAGGGTCACAGAATTGTGGCAAACGGTGTATTCATTACCCACTGTCTTTACAGCTATGATTTAGCATGGGGGAACGTATCTGGTTGTGATTCAAGACAAGGCTTTGATATATTCGTCCTGGGGCAATGGGAGGCGGCAATACAGTGGTTGTTGTACTGGTTAAAAGATCATCACACAAAAGATTGTAGTTGTATGTAGAGAGCAGATTGAAGTCGGCAGAGAGCTAGCCGTCCGAGGTGTGTCAGCATACCGTGTTGGGTGTGGTCGATCTGGGATCAGGCACTTGGGACGTATAGGTGTGGTGGGAGTGGTCCAGGGGCTAGGAGAGCGAGAACCGACGAACTACGATCTTGAGTGAATGTTGATTTACGCTGCAGTTTCAGCATCAGCACGGAGATCTGTCAAAAACAGACAGACATGCAGACAAGCAGGTTAAAATTGCTAGACAGACAGAGATGCAGACATGTAGATAAATAAACAGAAAGAATGAAGCGGACTGAAGCGAAAGGGTTTGACAAACCAGTGGTTGAAAGTAGGAGCATCCAACCATGCTCTCAAAACGCCGTCAAAGGCTAATGTTGAATTTAAATCGCTAGATAGGTCCCAAAATAGACACAGAGATGGATCCATCCATCCATCCATCCATTCATCCATCCATCCATCCAGACAGAAAGACACGAGCTAATGGGTTTGACAATCCAGTGGTTAGCACAATGAACATGCAATCACGACTTCAAAACGCCGTAATGGACAAACGGTGAGGTAAATCGACAGATACCTCACCATTTGCACCTCACCAGCGCACAATGAGGACACAAGTTATGGAATTTAACGTCTTCCTCCTCTCGTCTAGCCGGCGTTTATGAAGGCGAGGATGACATAAGGCCACCGTGATATACATGCAGATCAACGTTACACGAGTTTAGGGTATGGTAAGGGACGTGACCTGCCATTGTGACAACACATTCACCTGACGATCTCCATTCGCACAATGCAAAAATAAATAAATAAATAAATAAACCACTGTATGCATATACACGGAGAAAGCTGAGCACAATGGATGCAGATACAAATCGTTCAGCAATTTGAAAACGTTGTCAATATCTCTACTCTCCACTTACAACTACAAACAATAAACCCATTGCACATATATACCTCTAGACAACTGGGAACCATGGTTGTGAAACAATGGAACAATACTTATAATATTATTTGATTTTGCACAAGAGCTATAATACAATACAACATAAACTTTAACATAAGTTATCAACTAGTTTACAACATTACCATATGTAAGAAATTATCAAATAACATTTATATTGCAATTAATTAATGAAGTTATAAAAACATACATACTTGAACTTAACATCGTGTTAAAGTATTAAAGTGACCTGTTTGATGTGAACTGTATGCCCCGGGACCTAATTCCTTCTTGCTATACTGTGCTATACTGAAGTATTGCTAGATGTGCACCCAGATTGGTGCATAGGAATTATGGCAATTTTTAAATTAGCCAATTGGGAGCTATAAATTCGGGTCAAGTGATAAACAATATTCCAAAGTGAGGCAATACTCTTGATCCAGCAGTTTTCTGAACCACAAATGAAATAGAAACGTTACAGATGAATGAAGTGCTTGTAAAGAATAAAACACCGTAACACCAATTTATATAAGATAGTTGTAAAATAGTTCAAAACTGAAAAAAAAATGCAAACTGATTTAGGAAAAAGATGAAAATGTCACTGCTAAACACCAACCCCCTATCAAGGAATGACGTCCCCGTCATCACTCAGTTATCCTTGACAACCGACAAAAGAACATCTGATACTTTTGAGGGTAATGTTTCGTATGTTCCACTGGTTGCCAGATGTCCCAAAAATCTTGCTTTCTCCAACGAATCTGGTGGCCGACTTGCTTGTGACATTATAAACTCGCTAGCGCTGTTAGTTTGCCATGCAGGTCTGATCTGAACATGTGAAACGTAATGAGCAGGAACTTGACTTGTGTCACTCACTTGTGGATTCTCGACATTGGTCTCTGTTTCAGTGTCTTCCAAAACACTTTCAATACCAGTTATAGCATCAGTGACATGGTCTACATCAGAAGCAGCAGCAAGCTCTGTGACATTAGAACCATTATCAACAGTGCTATCAGCAGCATCTGTAAAAGGAGTGACATCAGCAAGATCCGTGGCATCCTGATCTTCAATTAACAACGTGGATTCTGATTCTGGGGGAGAATCACCCCTGTTTCCTTCCACTGTTCGAGTTTCTTCCTGCGTTACAACGAGCACAACCTTCATCCTGCTTCTTTGTTTTCATCTGTTTCACCTCAAAACCAGTCATGTTACCTGTGAAAGTATCACTGTGAAACAGACAAAATGACTGTTGCTGCAGATTATTCAGGTAGGTTTGTACAGTTTGAATCCGGCTTCTTTTCCGTGGTTTTGGTTATGGCCTGCGTAGTCCTGCATCCACACTGCCAATGGGGAGAAGGTGATTCTGATGGAAAGTTCTTATTCGACCCTCTCCACCCTCAGGTTCCACAACATATACAGGTATAGTAAGGTTTGGGTGGTCTCTTACAATATAAACATCCTCTTCCCATCGTTCTGCTAGCTTATGCTTACCGTCAAATGCAAGAGTTCTCACTAGTACTCTATCACTAACATGTTCAGTTGCTCCCCTTGCTCCTTGCTCACAGTTCTATTTTTTTCCTTTCGACTTTTGAGTGGAATTAAGGGCTAATTCATAGGACTTTTTCAGTCACGAAGAGATTTTGTGTAGGATTGCAACGACTGGTTCGTGTGCTCCCTGTCAATCCCAAATGCAAGGTCTATCGGCAGTCAGGGATTATGTCCAAACATCAAATAGAATGGAGAATATCCAGTAGTTTCATGTTTGGTACAATTGTATGAATAAACTAGAGGAGACACGTTCATTTTCCAATCTTGTTGAAGAGTACCCAGCATGTTCAAAAGTGTTCGGTAGAAACGCTCGGCTTGACCATTGCCCATGGGATGATACGGCGTTGTTCTTGACTTCATTCCGGTAATAGTACAAAGTTCTTCTATCAAACGACTTTCAAAGTTTGAACCTTGATCTGCATGGATTCTTGCTGGTAGACCATAGTGTACCACAAAATGGTTCAGAAATGCTTCTGCTGTTGTACGAGCGGTCATTTTGCTAGTGGGAATGGCTTGGGAATACTTAGTGAAGTGATCAGTGATCCCAAGGATGTGCTGATAGTTTCCCTTTGATGCTACCAAAGTGAGAGAGTCCACAGCAACTAGTTCCAGTGGATAGGTGGTTCCAATGTTAACTAACTTTTGACGTAAACATCTCCGACAATCCTTGACCCACTTTTCAACTTGGCTTGCCATTACAGGCCAAAAGAATCTCTCTCTCACCAAAGCCATAGTTATATCACGTCTTAAATGACCAATGTTATCATGAAGACTTCTGAGGATGTGTGGGCAGAGATAAGGTATTACCAACTGTTCTGTAAGCTCATCATTTGTAGTAGTTACTCTGTATAACACACCTTGCTTGAGTTTCAGATTGTCCAAACTGCGAGATAGGGCTGTAAATGCACTGGATTGCATATATTGATGCCTTGGTTTCAGTCATGTTCTGATCCACTTGGTGACATCTGCCAGGGTTGGATCATGGAACTGTTCACGTCTCCAATCCCTAGGTGACATGCTCTTCAGATTATGACTGATGTAATGTCAACTGACTCTGGGGACATGCTTAAACACTCAACATAATTGGATGCAGAAGCAGAGTGACAGATGGCCTTAACACAATCTGAATATATCTGACTAACTTCAGGTTCGGTTGCATGATCTGGTGCGACACATCTGCACTTATGTTAGAGTTTCCTGGTCTATACCGTACATCAAAATTGTAGGCTGAAAAGGCAGCAAGCCACCTGTGACCAGTTGCATCCAGCTTGTAAAAGCAGTAGACTCCTTATGTTCTTCTGCAAGTTCAGCTTGGTAATATCCTGATTTTAAATCCAACTTCGTAAAAAAGTTATTGCCTGCGAGACAATCTAATGTTTCCTCTATCCTTGGTAGAGCAAAACTGTCTTTGATAGTGGAATTCTTTAACTGTCTAAAGTCCACTTACGTTCCAAGTTTCCCATTTTTCTTTCTACAAAGAACAATATTGGAAGCCCAAGGACTGTGAGATCTACGTATAGCTCCACAGGCTAGCAACTGTTTAAGATGATCTTTCACGTCGTGAAACATTGAGGGGGGAATACGGAGATGCCTTTGTTTGAAAGGTGTTTCATCCATTAATTCAATACAATGCTCTACAGCAGTTGAAAGACCAAGATCTAATTCTCCACTTGAACAGACATCAAAGTATTTTTAACACCTTTATCCAACTCCTCTGGAGTAAGTCCTTTGTCATTGATTTCAATAATGTTGAAAATACACCAGTATTGGACGACTGATTAAGCTCTGTCTCTACTATGGATTCTGGCAGAAGTTCACATAGAATAGACCTGGGTGGAACCACAATAGTGCGAGTGGTAACATTTGACAAGTGTACCTGGATAGGATCCTTCTTCTTATATTTGTACAACATGAATGTTGGGGAAACTATACAGAAGGTCTGAACGAACCCAAAACATTCGCACGAATGCACCACTTGAACACGGTGGCGAGTGATTCGTGAAAAACATGCATTACACGCAGACGCCTCGGTGTACGCGGCCACTGAGCAGGGACAGTTTTAGATATGTTTTCGTTAGGGCAGCCATGCTGTCGGTGATTGTCTCACATACAGTGCCAAATCAGGGCACAATTTTTAGAAGTCAAAAAAGGACTTCAGTTTATACCACATGGTGGTTCAGCGGTCACATAAGGACCGTTTAGACCATTGTCTATACCGTGTCGTGTACAGTGTCAAATTAGGACATATTGGGGGATATAGTGACGTTGAAATATTCGTTGATTCAAAGGTATGCAAGTAAAACTATGTGAACTTTGAAGATTGTTGTATTTAAGCCTTCCACTTCTGCTCAACAGAAACATCTATGTCTGGTTTAATAGTTGCACTACGACTTTGCTGTAGTATGGCAAGATGTTTGAGGATAATTAATTTCCTTATCACCATAACCTTGGACAATAACTTGTGAGTTTGCTGGAATAACTATGTTCGCGTCTTCAGCACTCTTGACAAAACCTAATCTCCAATCATTCTTTGCTAGTTCCTTCTCACAAATAGCCATATTCCTACATGACAAATACCATGGAGTGTGAACTGATGCTTTTTGAAGAAACCTAGGCCCCCGTGTTGACTTGCATCTTTCCATCAAGGCTGACAAGACATTGGTACCCAACAATATCGGCACTGACAAGTTATATCGACTGTCTGCTACAACTAGTAGTAAGCAAAGAGTCATTTGAATCAAGTTCTGGGACTACCAACTCACTCTCAGCATGTCCTAAGTACGGCAATGTTCCATCATCTGTACACTCAATCTCTAAATTAGGCTCCAGTTAATGCAATGTAAGATGAGAAAGGTGATTCCTGTAGAAGGATTCATTTACAGTAGATACTGTGGACCCCGTATCAAGTAAAGCTGTACATACTTTACCACATACTGTGACACTGACTTCATTTGCTTTTCCAATCAGTCCTTTTGGAGGTGAGCTGGACGTCGTTCCTGGCATGCTTATGGATTGGCCCATGTGTTGCCAGTCTCCATGAGCCTGCGTCAAGTTATGGTCCATAATAATCCTACACCCACGCCACAGATGCCCTATTTGTTCACATTTCCAACAAACAATATCCTGGCTGCCATCGTGAGGAACAGCTCCCTGATAGGGTAAGTATTCAGGACTATATCTGGGTCGATCCCTAGACCTAATGTGTCCACGTTCTGCATGGTTCCAGGATGACAAGGAATTAGATCTGCCATGACTAGAGAATGAGCCTCAATTAGATATGCTTGTTCCTCTAACTCTGGAAGGAGATGGACTCTGAGCTACAGAGGGAATGCTACTTAGTTGCTTTTTAATGGCACCAAACTCTGATGTTAATTGTTGAAACGTGCCTTTCAGCTCCTGGTAATCTTTGTCAGAGGAATTAGCAGCCAATTTAGAGGGGATTGGCTTCTTAGGACATTCTTGGGGTTTCCTCTGATTCAACTCAAAATCAATCCTCCTAATTGCTACTTGCAACTCGTCGGAGTCCTCGATAGCATCATTCCTGTGACCAGACATATCCTTCAAACTTGGTTTTAGACCCTGCCAGAAAACACTTCTACGGGCTTGATTAGTTTTGCTAGGTGACGACTTGCTACTCTGTATATATAGCCTTAGCATAACCCCGAGACGAAACATCCTCTTCTGCCATCTGTTTAGCACTATAGAATCTTGCCATCAGGGATTCACTTTCTTCCCAACTACCATAAACACTTGCAGATTTAGCTAACAATGAATCAATGGTAGACTGTGCACCTAGAAGTGAAGCTACTTTACCACCATTTCCCTTCAGAGAACGGCGCACTGCCTCAAATATGACATTCTTACGATAAACAAGAGACACTCTACCTCATAGCGTCACAGATCATAAGATGCTTCACCTTTACCAGATTCAGCAAAGAAGGATAACAGTTTAGGAGTCTGACTAAAAGTAACCACTGATTTACTATCAGGTTTTTACTGAAAACCTTGGCCTTCTACAGTACCTAGAGGGTGAGAATCACCTGGCAATTTACCTATTGATTTCAAATAGGAAACCATCCAATACTAAAAATATTCAGGGCTGTCTACCACAGGCACTACATCCATTTGCTTCAACATGTCACTAAGACCAGTGAGACATAGATCACCTTCTAAATCTGGCATTGCATCTGACCCTTTTAAATCAACCTGTTCTGGATCCTCCTCCTTGATACATCCAAGTCCCTCCATGACTAACAAGCCCAACCGACATACCACAAAAGGACACTCACCAATGTGAATGGCATTTAAAAAATAAAATCTATGAAGGAGATAACCAAAATTTGAAAGTGGACACAACTGTACAGGCTTAGGACAACGTGAAAGATTAATTTAGCAGAAGGTGCCTGACTATGTGAGTAGAACCACATAAGCAACAACTAGTTTACTATAGCAGTAACTTACCTAAAATAGATTATGTTACTACATAGTTAACACTACATGGTGGTGGTGAGGTGTGGTTTATTCCGATTTTACATATCTGTAAGCCCTGGAATGACATAACATTCTTATTACTATTTGCACAATACATAATGGTTGGCATAGGCAGCACAGGCAGTTTGCCTCAATAAATTCTGTAATCTAACAATCACACAGGTAAGTTATACAACATTATAACTGAGCAAGGGAATAATCACATGACACATTGGTTGTACTATCAATACTTCGTTGTCCAGTAACACAGTTTGCCCCCTAAAATGTTAAACTTAGCAATATGTACACATACACTGACAGGCAATAAAGTTCACAATTATAAACACATACAACCAGATAACTATTTGGTAACCCTCCATGGATACTAGAAAGGTGTACATAAAAATAGACATATATGGACAAATGAGAATACATATTACCCATTTGTGGAATAGAGCCTAATATTTGATCCTGACGAGCTCGACCATGTGTTCACATGTGACCTGCCAAGTGCAAGCATCTTTCATCATTGTGACAACACATTCACCATCCCTGAAGATCTCCATTCACACGAGGCAAAGAAAACCAGTGTATGCACATACACAGAGAAAGCTGAGCACAATGGATGCAGATACAAATCTTTCAGCAATATCTCTGCTCTCCACTCACAAAAACAAACAATACACTCATTGCACATCTATACATCTAAACAGCTGGGAACCATGGTTGTGAAACAATGGAACAATGCTTCTAATATTATTTGATTTTACACAAGAGCTATATTTAGGTATTTCGGGTTGAAATTTGAAAAAAATAAACAAACGTACCAAAAAGATATATTTGTGTAGATCATGGTTTAATTAGCATGAAAACATTTTAGTGTGTCGCAGATTATCCAGTCAGTTTACTTTTATAAGCTTCGAAAGTGTTTACCGTTATCTGTGTTGACGATTTCCAAAGACCGTCCGCCACCCGCCACGTTCCATCTCCTTGCTAGGCTGACCTCACTCTGCATATTGAAATGAGCGCTCCTTGTCTCACAGGGAGCATTCATTAAATATACGATAAATATAAACGAAGATCATCACGTGCGTTTAACTAACAATTAGTTACTGAAATATGTATAAATAGTTACCACATTAACGTTATTATAACATTAACATTATTTTCTACATTAAATAAATGATTTACTGTTTGCCCCACCAGAAATTGACCCTCATTTGGCACCGGTGTTTCAAGTGCAAGATTAAGTTGTATGAGTTTTTTCAAGTTAGTAGATAATTGGTTGATAGTTAGAGGTTTAGAGGATATAGAAAATGTGAACAGTTCTGAAGGTGCATCTTGCTACAACACAAATTTGCGGAATTCTTTCTGTTTTTTATTATGTTCATCTACTGTGTTTTGTTTTTTTAAAAATATACATCGTTTAGTCGGTTGTCAACCTCGACCACGCTTTGCCAAAGACCTTCAAAGGATATTTCTTGTAGAAGTTGTGCATGTTCTCTATTTTTTTGTTTTTTCTTTTCCCTTTGTTCTTGTATTTGTCTGTGTTTTTTGTGTTTTGCTTGCTGAGTTTCTTTTTTGCGTGTAATGAAAGTTGCATTTGTAGTTCTGTACAATTTTGATGCGTGACCGAGGACGGTGGTCTATTCCTGGTCGGACATAGCACTGATCCAGCTGCTTAATTTATTAAAATTAAACATAATATGGGACTCTTGTGAAAAAATAGAGGAAGATGGTTTGGTATGCTGTAAATAATCTAACTGGGCAAAAACAGTTTCTGGTAGTTTATGATGCTTCAATACATATTTACATTAGGGATGGGTGAGGTTTGTTTTTGCAGAATGCTCGCAGCCAGGGAGTTGGTCTGTCAGAAGTCGTTGCAGTAGGGTCGTCAAATCTGGAATTAAGAATTCCAGAATGTGTTCAGTGTCGGCGTCACTGTCCCCACTTTTTGTCAGTTCAGTCACTGACACGTCTTCTGTCTGTTTGGGAACCGAAGTATCGTCAGGACCACCGCCGTCATTGTCGTCATCGCTATTGTCCGCTGTTTGTCTTTTGTTATCTGAATCACAGTCTTTGTCTTTGTTAGTCATGAATAATTTGCATTCCCCTGAAATGAACTGCGTGTAGTTAAGAGTTTGCAGGTTATGTATGAGAGTTGTGTAGATGGTAGTACTCATGTCCAGCATGCGTTGATCACGCCCCTCCAGAATATTCCACAGAGGGGTAGTGATAAATTTTGAAATCAGGTCTAAAGCTCGACACCCTGCTAAATTCACAGTACTGTGAAGTGATTGTTTGATGGAGGCCAAAAGGTTATTTGAGCCAGCATTCACAGTATCCAAGAAAGATGCAAAATGCTTATGTAAATAATATACCACTGCGGCATTGTAGAACAGGATATTAAAACGGTTGCCACGGAAATTTGTTAATTCATTGTTTACCCCCTTGATTCTAAGAATAGTGTCATAAGTTCGTAGCAACCGCTTTTGTCATCCCCTCTACGTGAAAACGCTTTGCAGTACATCCTAATAAAACCTATAACTTCACTTTCCGACCGGGAGGTTTTAGCAACCTTAGCCTCGTACTGGCTAACAGTGGACGCACTTTGGTCGGCAAGATTGACCAAAAGGTAAAGACCACAATAAAAACTGTGCATGTTGCCAAGAGACTCCTGCTCACGTTTGTTCAGGACATGCCACCTTTCACGTTTGGACAGGACATGCCACCTTGCTCACGTTTGGACAGGACATGCCTGTCAAGATCACAGATGATTTCGTTTATATAATTAGTTTATGGTACTGTAAATAGATGTAGTATGGTATTGTTAGAGTGTGTTATATATTGTTGGGAGTTGTTGTTAGATTATGTTCGGTAATACTATGGGAACAGGGTTATGTTCAGGGAAGCGTGACCAGGTATGGCCAGAGAGCTGGGGTGTTAATTTGTAAACAATAGAGAGGTGTAGAGTAGCTTGGGTATGGGAGGTCAATATAAATAGTGAGGAAGGGTAGTAATCTGCACAGTCAGCCAGAATCACCACTGTGTTCACCTGTATGGGTTCAACTTTTGTATGGGATTGCATCTCACGCTGGCTGGCGTAAGTTTTTATTATCATTATTACTTTTGTATTTATTGATTGAGTAGATGTAGCAAGAAATTGTTTTACTGATGTAGTATTTCTAGATATATGTGCATATTGTAACACTATATAGCCACAAAGCCATTCAAAATTTGAATGTTATCGTTCCACAAAAACTGTTCCACTTTCAAATATGTAAATCGGAGTAAAGTACATGCATAAAGTATAAGACATTGACACATGTCTTACTGAGTAACTGTAGTTACTTATATTGTATTGTAGTGTCCCGGAACTGGCCGGTTATCCTTAAAGTAAGGAGAGGGGTATTATCTCCGCCTGTAAGGAGACAGACAAGAGTCTTCCCTGTTGTACAAGGAGCATGTATCTCCTAGTAATGTGAGATGTGGATGGCACAGCCATCAACCATTACACAGGCCCCTTAAACTCCGTGAGGGAAACCATCGCCTGGGTGTGAGGGATACCACACAAATACCATGACGTCACCAAGTGGAACCACAGTGCACTGACATTCTGATTACATTGTAAAGAGAAAGTGTTCTCTCTGAGTGGCTAATTCCTTTATTGTTATTTAGTTCAATTGTTTAGTTTCTGATTGGGATTATATGTAATCATTATCTATATTAGTGAGGGTATTAGGATTTTAGTGTAGTTAGTAGTAGTAGTAGTATTATTAGAACTTTAGCAATATAAGTGGTAGACAGAACTGTATATGTAGCTAGGTTAGGTAATTAGATTAGTTAGTTGTATTTGCACCTGTAGAATTAGTTTAGTATAGGTATTGGGGTTACTTATATCTTAAGGGGAGGAATAAAGTTTTGCAAAACAAACTATTCTTCTGTTGTGGTTACTTTGGTATGTGACAATGCCACCTTGCCCACGTTTGGACAGGACATGCCACCTTGCTCACGTTTGGACAGGATATGCCACCTTGCTCACGTTTGGACAGGACATGCCACCTTGCTCACGTTTGGACAGGATATGCCACCTTGCTCACGTTTGGACAGGATATGCCTCCTTGCTCACGTTTGGACAGGACATGCCACCTTGCTCACGTTTGGACAGGACATGCCACCTTGCTCACGTTTGGACAGGACATGCCACCTTGCTCACGTTTGGACAGGACATGCCACCTTGCTCACGTTTGGACAGGACATGCCACCTTGCTCACGTTTGGACAGGACATGCCACCTTGCTCACTTTTGGACAGGACATGCCACCTTGCTCACGTTTGCACAGGATATGCCACCTTGCTCACGTTTGGACAGGACATGCCACCTTGCTCACGTTTGGACAGGACATGCCACCTTGCTCACGTTTGGACAGGATATGCCACCTTGCTCACGTTTGGACAGGACATGCCACCTTGCTCACGTTTGGACAGGACATGCCACCTTTCACGTTTGGACAGGACATGCCACCTTGCTCACGTTTGGACAGGACATGCCACCTTGCTCACGTTTGGACAGGATATGCCACCTTGCTCACGTTTGGACAGGACATGCCACCTTGCTCACGTTTGGACAGGACATGCCACCTTGCTCACTTTTGGACAGGACATGCCACCTTGCTCACGTTTGGACAGGACATGCCACCTTGCTCACGTTTGGACAGGACATGCCACCTTGCTCACTTTTGGACAGGACATGCCACCTTGCTCACGTTTGGACAGGACATGCCACCTTGCTCACGTTTGGACAGGATATGCCACCTTGCTCACGTTTGGACAGGATATGCCACCTTCCTCACGTTTGGACAGGACATGCCTCCTTGCTCACGTTTGGACAGGACATGCCACCTTGCTCACGTTTGGACAGGACATGCCACCTTGCTCACGTTTGGACAGGACATGCCACCTTGCTCACTTTTGGACAGGACATGCCTCCTTGCTCACGTTTGGACAGGACATGCCACCTTGCTCACGTTTGGACAGGACATGCCACCTTGCTCACGTTTGGACAGGACATGCCACCTTGCTCACGTTTGGACAGGACATGCCACCTTGCTCACGTTTGGACAGGACATGCCACCTTGCTCACGTTTGGACAGGACATGCCACCTTTCACGTTTGGACAGGACATGCCACCTTGCTCACGTTTGGACAGGACATGCCACCTTGCTCACGTTTGGACAGGACATGCCACCTTGCTCACGTTTGGACAGGACATGCCACCTTGCTCACGTTTGGACAGGACATGCCACCTTGCTCACTTTTGGACAGGACATGCCACCTTGCTCACTTTTGGACAGGACATGCCACCTTGCTCACGTTTGGACAGGACATGCCACCTTGCTCACGTTTGGACAGGACATGCCACCTTTCACGTTTGGACAGGACATGCCACCTTGCTCACGTTTGGACAGGACATGCCTCCTTGCTCACGTTTGGACAGGATATGCCACCTTGCTCACGTTTGGACAGGACATGCCACCTTGCTCACGTTTGGACAGGACATGCCACCTTGCTCACTTTTGGACAGGACATGCCACCTTGCTCACGTTTGGACAGGATATGCCACCTTGCTCACGTTTGGACAGGATATGCCACCTTGCTCACGTTTGGACAGGACATGCCACCTTGCTCACTTTTGGACAGGACATGCCACCTTGCTCACTTTTGGACAGGACATGCCACCTTGCTCACGTTTGGACAGGACATGCCACCTTGCTCACGTTTGGACAGGACATGCCACCTTGCTCACGTTTGGACAGGACATGCCACCTTGCTCACGTTTGGACAGGACATGCCACCTTGCTCACTTTTGGACAGGACATGCCACCTTCCTCACGTTTGGACAGGACATGCTACCCTGGTCTGATTTCCGAAAGAAGAGCCGTTTGGTAATCCTTCAACAGAAAGTTAGGGTTTTTCTGTTGCTGTACGATCTGACATTGTACTTTTGATATTGGTTACTATCTTTGTGGCAGTGTCTGGCACGTCATTTACACTGTCCAAATCAGAGTCTATTTCTTTGAGATTCGAAAGAATAGAATTGGCCGACTTATCAGCCATTTGTCTCATACCTATCAAAATGGTATTGTCGTCAGCGTCAGTCACGATATAATTTTGAACCCTCTGCCCAAATTTGGAAGTTTCGTCACTGTCAAGTGTTGTGTCCATCGTATCCGAAAGTTGTCGTGCAGCAAACATGCTGTCTAAAGGCGCTCTCTTTTTCGCCATTTCAGCTACTGTAGCTACTGATGGAATTGCCTTGAGCTGAAATCCCACTAAATTAAGATCGGCTTTTATAACAGGTCCTACGTGTGAATACACAACATTTTCAGATTGCAAAACACACTTAAGAGTCTCGTCACTATAAGCATTCCCCTTCATTAAGTCGATGTCAGTTAATTTAGAATTACTTTTGGTACCGTAGGGTTCCAAAGGGGGTGTCGATTCAACGTCTGAAATGAGCTTGTCGATATCCATTTGTAACTTGTCACAGTACTTACAGTCAGTCTGTTTGCAGTGAACGTTGGGAGTGCGTTTATCTTTTTGATGTTGATGAAGCAATAATTATTGTTTCTGTTCTTTCACTTTCTTTGCGTATTTCCTGTTCTGTAATTTTAACTTTATATATACCTTGGATGAGCGTGCATAATATTGGTGAGACTTTGATGCGGAGGTCCTGATGGGGGTGAAGGGGTATTTGTGTCTGGGCTGGGATGGACTAGGGTAGTTTTGGAGGGTCTTGTCCTCCGTTTGACATATCAAAAGGGTCTTGAAGAAATTGCGCCAATTTAATTTTCTGAGATGGGGTCTTGCTCTTGTCCTCCTCTTGTTGTTAAGTTGTTTAATTTTTGTATGAAGGTTCCTGTTTGTACAGATGGGTCCTTTGTAGTTGCAAAGTTTTATTAACCAGCTGTTCAAGGTGTTCCCGGTTGGTTTGAAGTGAAACAGCTGGAGGACTAACCCGACAGTAATGAATTCCACATTGATGGGTGTAATTAGACTGGGGTCATGTGTCCGACTGTGTATTTCCACACCAGCCTCTTTGAGAAAGTCTTACTCCATACTTGCTAGAAGACAACGGATAATAAACCTTACCGAATATGTGTATATGTTTTGTTTTATAGCATATACACATATATATGTGCATGTATGTTGTGTGTGTGTGTGTGTGTGTGTGTGTGTGTGTGTCTCTGTGTGTGTGTAATACACAACAAATAAGGATGAATAGCGACGCTATATAAGAATATACGCATACTAAAAATTTTACAAACTAAATTCTAATGATATATTAATAAGGTAGAAAGATATATCATTGCACATTTTCTAACAATTCATGTTGGAAATTGTGAATGATTGAAGGTGCATTCATGATACAAGCTGTTCACCAAAATAATGAAGGTGTCCTGTCCTAAGTGTAGCACCCGTCAGTCACATCTCATAGAGTAACATCGGTAAATTAACTGTTGTTTATTCTTACAGGTACATCCACATAACGTAACGATCAGTCTGTGCGCAGTTGAGAATATTTGCTTAAGTGTTTCTGCGGTGATGTATGTAAATTCTATTGTGTACGTCACTTTTTCTTTGCAACCTCTTTGTCAGACTTTCGGACATTTACAATCAACAAACAACGTTCAAATAACATTGAAGCAAACATTTTTAGCCATCTGCCTTTAACGTGAACTAATAGTAACCTTCCACATAAGCATAGTACTGATGATACATATTACAATATCCACACAGGTAAAACTATTAAATATTAATTTCAACAACATCGTTGACGAGATAATTACCAAAAATGTCATTTTAAAACGCTTCATATGCACAATGATTACCTCCCTTTTAAGATTAAGAAACAATGATTTCTCCCTATCCCACAATGCTTTGCTTTCATATGTGAAATATACAATGTTATCGTTTCGCTATGCAGATTCCAATCATTTGTATGATAAAATTATGTTCTAAGAAACAGACATAAAGGTTGCAAGATGTTAAATCAAAAAAGAGACATATATGGGACATTTCTGCTGGGACTATAGGGCGGCAGTGTTTTGATGAATGGAGTGCCTGGAGCCTTTAGTGTGGAGAGTGGAAGGGAGTTCACTGGTGAGAAAGGTCGAAGGGAATTCTGTAATCACGTTACAGCTGTGCAATTCATTGACGGAGTTCTAACGAAGGTGAATCGGGGTGTACAACGAATGCCCGTATATGGAACTCCTACTACGTTTCCGCGATTATCACCGAACTATATTCCATGAGTCACACACAATGGAAAAACGGCCAGCTGTTTTGCACTGTCCTGTTTCAACCGTTAGAGAACAACCTCCCCAACCACCCCTCCACAAAAAATCAAATGACATTCCATAGCCTGTGAATCGAACTATGTTCGCAAGTATTTCCCACACGTGGTGAAACATTATCATTATCCCCCTAAAGCACACTTTGCAATAATAAAAGTTATATGCTACTACTGAGAATCACACGTGGGAAGCGCTGTGCTCAGCCTCGTCCAATTACTAAAAGACATGGGGAATGGGAGGAAGGTTGAGAGCGGTAAGATGTGATCTGAAATTGAACACGAATATAATAGAGTACATACGACATTTAATTCCAAACGTTTCTCACAAGGTGGATGTGTGATATACTTTGGAGAGTCCTTATGAATGCATAACAATGGAAGACACGGTAGAAGCACAACCTATCGAGAAGACTAGATCTGTAGAGCCCTTCAGTAGAGTAGCAAAGACAGAAACTGTATTTTTCCTCAAATCTTTACTATCTATATCGTTGTGATTACTTGCATTGTTAACTTGTCTTTGGATAAAGAAAATTCAAAGTTATGGACAACATTGTTGAGTAGCAGTTTGGGGTATCTTCTTCCTAACCGTAAGATCAAGTGGCGTTCATCACCACCCGAGTAAAAAGAAAAAGCTCAACCAGATAAGTTCTCTGATGTCACCCTTGTGTCAACATGGATGTGTCCTTGACTTCGTGACCGCATGAACTACACCTCTTTGTTAGTGACGGTATAAAAGAAGGCTTTAAATTCTCAACATGCTATATTTGCGCGATCTCTAGCATATCTACACTCTTTAGAAGTTACTATCTCCCTCACGCGTTCTTCGAAAGTTGCTGATAAGACCTTGTGATTGTGCAGAGGCATGTCTGACCCACATACTGAAGAACACATAAGGCTTATTGCTTGTGTCAAGGGTCCTATCGCATTTCCTCAAATAAATTTACATCCCTTGCGTGGTTCTGTAAATGTTTCCTCACCCCTGAACGAAGAAATATGGTAGGCTGGTATGGCATTCTAATGGGAAATAGTGTATGTTTTAATTACAGTATTACTACGTATAAAGTATTACGCACAATCACTCTCAGTTTTGAGAGCAAAAAATATTAAAAATGCAAGTTGGAGAATCAACTGTCTTGGCAGGAGGTCTGACTATATAGCAAAAGCCACACGACACAATAGTAAATATACAAGGAGTTTATTACACAACAATCACAGAGGGATCTGTGTACATAATCACAAAATAATATACTATAGCTTACAATCAATTAATAGAAGATATTAATAATCGAATGAGTGACCAAAGTAGATTGTGCACACGACACATAATCATACTTTAGTGGTGTACACATCAACCCAGTGTGCTTTAATACCTCCTTCAATATATAAACTCACACGCAAAAGAAACGCAAGTCTGACATGTAGCATCACTGTATTTCTTTTTCAACAGTTAAGTATACAAATACGAGTGGAGTCAGATGTACAGAAATTTGAGCAAACAGTTCATTGGTATCCATACTCAATAGGCCTTTACAATTTGTGTCAGCAATTGCATTTTCCGATTTCGATCATTTGAATTACGTCATTCAATACCTGGTGTGCCCACCATTAGCATTGATCACTGCCACACATCTCCTGTACATAGAGTTGATCAGACGATTTGTGAAGGCCCTTGGGATCATTCTGCACACTTCCAGTACAGCTGTACGCAGGTCATCAGCAGTTGCAGGCGCTGGTTGCACTTGGTGGAGACGCCTCTGAATCTCATCCCACAAGTGCTCGATGGGGTTAAGGTCTGTTGAAGAAAGGCCATGGTAAGTCTTGCAACATGCGGACGAGCATTATCTTGCTGGAAAATGTGATTCCGATGTCGGGCAAGAAATGGAGCAACATGAGGTCGGATGACTTGGTCAATGTAACGCTGAGCTGTGATGCCGCGTCCTCGACCTTGACCCACATTCTGGAAGCACATTGGTCCAAGCCTAGCATTAAGTCCAATTCCGGCCCAAATCATGACACTAGCACCACCCCATGCATCCCTTTCCAACACGTTTCGGTCTGCAAAACGCTCTCGTTGACGTCTCCAAACCCTGACCCGTCCATCTGCATGTGACACACAAAAGCGACTCTCATCAGAGAAGATGACACGTCTCCACTCACGCTGACGCCAATTTTGATGACCCTGTGCCCATTGAAGTCGTGCTTGTCTATGGTGTGGTCGGAGTATTGGACGACGTGCTGGTCGGCGACATCGTAGGTTGGTGGCGCGCAGTCGTCGGATAACGGTGTCACGGCTGATGCGTCGATTATGTGTCCCGACAGTATCCCGAGCAGTTTGGCTTGCTGTTAAGAAAGGATCACGCTGGTGTTGCCGTGTCATGAGACGATCTTGCCTAGGGGTCGTGACCCTTGGTCGGCGGCTTCGTTGACGGTCATTGGTTGTCTGTGTTGTGTTATAGCGATGCTGGAGACGGTAGATTGTCGTTATGTTGACGTTAAAGTGCCGAGCAATGTGTTGGGCAGACTCTCCAGGGTGTAAACGTCCGATAGCCTGATTCTTCTCATGTTGGTTTAGTCGCGGCATTGTTGAACAATGAAGGATATGCCAAAGTTCTTGGCGGTTTTTATACCCACTACGGGTAGTGAAAAATCGTGCATATTCAATTCCACGTGGGAAGCGTGCATCATGTCCACATCTTCATTTGAGTGGTGCATTTTGGCGATTCGTTTTCGTCTTGTGATCACATTGATCTTATAAAATGATACAGAAAATGTTCCAAGCATCGCCATGCATCACTATGTACCGAAGGTATTATGAAATTAGGGGTCCAAATTTGGTTCTTCAGTTCAGATAGAAACTTGCGTTTCTTTTGCGTGTGAGTATACATAACAGTTCAAAACAGTAAGTGGAATATTATGCTTCAAATACGCACACTGTATAATTCACACAAACAACAAAGTTTTCTCACGTAGTACAGTAGTTAAAGATCCCTCCACACGTCTACAAATATACAATAACTGCGAACCTACGTAGAATTAACCATAAGCAAACATGAACATGAACGTGATTGTCTGTATTGCATAGCGGCTGTCGTCACTGGTACATGACAATGCGTTCTTCCAAAGATACATATGGTTATGCCTTTTTTCAGTGCCAGTATACTAGGTGTAATGATAAGAGACTTGCACACAGTCCACACATACCTAGCCAGGCGGACCCTACCCGGATATGCCTGCATCACAAGTGCTTCTCGCGAACCCTGTCACCTTTACACATCGCATTCAGTGTCTCAAGTAAACTTGTGCTGTTCAGTCCTCTATGGTTGGTTCTACTACTTGACAGGTATTAGATGAGCCAGCGCAGTGAATCCGTTTGCAATAAGCAGGCAAGGCAAGTAATCTGGACGAATAAGCTTGGCTGCTACAGGTAGAATGGCGATTAAGCACGTGCAATATATGCTGTCCATGGCGTAAAACCAATACAGCCACTGTTTAAAACGTGCCTCGTAGAGCGATTTAATTCAGCAAAACACCATTAAAACACAATCCGCAAGAGGAAATTGAATTTTACAATACTTAGACAACAACATGTTTCTCTCTTGTTCAATTTGAATGTTCTGGAGGGCGTTCTCATGTTTGCAAAGTGGGGTCATTTGTCAGGTCGTGGTTCATCTAATACTTGTCAAGGAGTAGCCTCACGTTCTTACATGGAGTCCTTTTGTCAGAGAATGGCCAAACTGCATCCACCCTCACCTTGACTGGTAATCTTGCGCGGAGAACTGGCATAAGTGGGGTATTTTGTGGCATTGCAAAAGATGCAGTAAAGGGAAGGCTCTTGCGTGAAGATGACATGACTTTAGATAAGACTGTTACTATGTGCTGAGGTGCTGAAGCTAGTAAAGTCCAACTTAAAAAACTTCATGCACTAGACATCCAGTCGGCACTGTATATATGTCCTAGAGTGCTAGTTCCGGTTCCTCTGAGCAATCCGATACATGTGGCCACTGAAGATGTACACACGCTCTCAGATGTCCTTCATCTGGAAAATCATGTCATAATTGTGGGAAACATAATCACCTTGCTAGATTTTGCAGGTCCAAAAATCAGTCATTGAAAAGTAAAGTTCCCTTTGTTGAGGAAACCGAAGCTTAACTCTTTGTGGATTCAGCTGATACAGATGCCGTTGTGACAAAGTTTGGATAGTCTCACTACAAGTCAAAATCAAGTTCTTGCCCTTAGTGAGTGAGTGAGGTAACATTTAACGTCACATCGGCAATATTTCAGCCATATCGTGACGAGAACATAAAAACCTGTCAACGAAAGAGAGTAAAAACACTAGAACATCACAGATATGAATATAAAACCAGCATGAAAAACTAAAACATTGTAAGTAAAGAAGACAATACATGATAAAACACGAGCTATAGATCGCCAACAACCGAAAGTAGATCAACATACTAGGGACCATGGGGACTTACATTACCTTTGCTACCTGCGTGGACCCAAGCTGGATTTACACCATCCCTTCAGCTGCTGGCGAGTATACGAAATGCTAGCCAAATATAAAATGACAAGAATGCTACGATTAAAAACCTGGTAGACTTAAATTTACTATCAATGTTTTGGGACTTACGTACCCTCTCAGGAGGACAATAATTTTACACTACTTCAACCCCCTTTGAGGGTACAGCCACTAACAATACAAGTTACCAATCTAAGCTACCAATATTTAAAATACATTTATTTACAAAACATAGTACTCAAAATTCAACCAAAAAATCAATTTCCTTTAAAAAACCAATAACTAAATGAGAAGCAACAGTGGTAAAAAGATCCTTGATGGTTCTGACATTGAAATATCTATCCCTTGTGATGGAGAATTCCACACAGTCAAGAAGGATATGCTTGACCGTGACTCTCTCATCACAAGGGATACAAAATGGAGGACCCTCACCTTTTAACAGGTAGTTATGGGTAAATCTTGTATGGCCAATACGACATCGTCGGAGTATGACCTCTTCAAATCTGGACTGACAACCCAAGTGGGTATAACCAATGTAAGGTTTTATCTCATGTAATTTATTTATACCCACTTGACTGTCCCACTTCCTCTGCATCAGATTACGGATATAAGATCTAATGGTGGCTTTGTAATCACTGTAAGGAATAAGAAGTGGTGTCACAGATTTGTTGAGTGCTGCTTTAGCAGCGAGGTCAGCCAATGTGTTCCCAGAGATTCCTACATGGCTGGGTAACCAACAAAAGACGATGTCGCACTGGCCAGTAGCAAGATTATTATACAATTCAATAATTTCAATTAAAAGTGGATGTTTACAAGAAATATTTTTGATCGCCTGAAGGCAAGAAAGAGAGTCTGAATAGATTATATATTGTTTACGTTTAGGGTGTCTTTGAATATATTTGAGAGCTGTTAATATGGCGTTGGCTTCAGCTGTAAAAATAGAACTATTATCTGGTAATCTAGAAGATATTGTTTCGGATCCAATGACAGTGGCACAGGCCACTGCGCCACCGTCCTTGGACCCATCTGTAAATAAAGATTTATAATTGCTGTATTTATGCTTCATTTGGTTATATTCCTGTTTATATTGTAATTCCTTAGTTTCTGCTTTTTTAAATGATGTTAATGTTAGGTCCACTTGGGGCCTAACCATCTGCCAAGGGGGAGAAGAAAGAAGATGAAAGGGAGCTATGCTTTCCAGTTGAATGCCGGCTGAAGAAAGAAATGGCTTAATTCTATGCCCTAGAGGTGGAACCAGAGAAGATTTCTCGTTGTATAAATCTTCATAAAGGGGATTGAAGACACAATCAAATACAGGGTTAGATTCATTAGAATACAATTTAGTAATGTACTGCAAAGCTAATTTTATACGGCGCTGCTGAAGAGATGGTTCATCAGCCTCAACGTAGAGACTGTCAACAGGTGATGTTCTAAAAGACCCAAGACAAAGTCTTAGACCTTGGTGATGGACAGAATCAAGAAGTATCATGTTGCTTTTGCAAGCACCACCATATACGATGGAGCCATAATCGAGTTTTGAACGGACAAGTGATCGGTATAAATGTAGGAGAGTTGCTTGATCCCCTCCCCATTTTGAGTTGGATACCACTTTTAGTAAATCGAGTGCCTTCAAGCATTTTGTTTTTAGTGATTTGATATGCGGCAAAAAGGTTAAGTGGGAATCGAAAATTAGACCCAAGAACTTGGCCTCCTTTACAACTTTGATGGGAGAACCATTTAAAAATAGTTCTGGGTCCTTATGCGGCTTATATTTTCTACAAAAGTGTATACAATTAGTTTTTGATTTAGAAAATTTAAAGCCGTTTTCAAGACACCATTTATTTATTTTGTTTAAACACAACTGCAATTGTGTTTCAATAGTATGCATATTTTTACCTCGACAAGAAATATTAAAATCATCCACAAAAAGTGATCCATCGATTGAATCATTTAAAACCTTGGATAAACTGTTTATCTTGATACTAAAAAGTGTTACAGATAAAATACTGCCTTGTGTGATATGAAAAGAGGTAAACGACCCCTTAAACCGAAGTCATGTAAATCCTTCAAAATGCCATGCTTCCAGGTAGTATCGTAGGCCTTCTCGAGATCAAAGAAAATCGATACTGCATGTTGTTTATTTACTAGAGCATTTTTAACAAAGGATTCTAGGCGTACCAGATGATCAATGGTACTACGATTTTTCCGGAAACCACATTGAATACTTGTGATAAGGTTATTGGTTTCAAGATGCCAAACTAATCTATTATTCATCATTCGTTCCATGGTTTTACAGACACAGCTAGTGAGAGATATTGGTCTGTAATTCGACGGATCTGTATGATCCCGGCCAGGCTTTGGTATTGGGACCACAATGGCATTACGCCAGGAAGGTGGGAAATTTCCTGATGTCCATATTGAATCAAAAATGTTTAGCAACGTTTCCAGACACAATTCGGGCAAATGCTTCAGGAGCTGATAGTGGATATCATCAGCCCCTGTTGCTGTATCATGCGCTTGCTCAAGGGCGGTATGTAGCTCATGTATTGAGAATAATTCATTATAATCCTCACCATTGTCTGAGTTAAAATTTAATCTTTTCTTCTCCTGTTGTTTCTGAAACTTTTGAAACTCAGGGACATAATTGGAAGAGGATGAATGCTTGGCGAGAGTTTCACCAAGTCTATTTGCAATATCAGTTTTGTTACTTAATAATAGGTGTTATCACCATCCTTTAGGTGATGAACAGTAGATTTCGAACCTTTGCCCTTTATTCTTTGGATCATGTTCCACACCTTTGTCATTGGCGTGCGTGAATTTATTTTACTAACGTAATTTCTCCACGACTGACGCTTATTTTGTTTGAATGCCCGTCTAGCATTTAAAAGTTTTACTTTATCTTGATAATGTACGGTAGGGTGTCGGCGAAAATACTTTTCAGCTTTCCTTCTAAACTTTCTTGCCTGTTTACATTCATTATTGAACCACGGTTTACGAATGTGAGGAACTGCAGAGGACTTAGGAACAGACTGGTCAGCAATTTCATTTAACTGAGCAGAAAACAACTCTATCGGGTCTGATATATTGATAAATTTTTCTGGTATTAATTTTTCCATACACAATGTTTCATATAAAGACCAATTGGCCTTATTAAAATTCCACCGTGATAAAGGTGGGTCATCGTCAGGTTTGATAGCTTTTAGGACAGTTGGGAAGTGGTCACTTCCGCAAAGGTCATTATGAACAGACCAGTCAAATTCGTTGTACACGTTTGAATCAGCAAGGGACAGATCAAGTGCAGAATACGATCCTGTACCAGGATGTAAATAGGTGTTTGATTCGTCATTAAAAACACATAAGCTATTTTCAGATAGAAAATCCTCAATAACCTTGCCTTTATTGCTTGTACTTGTACTTCCCCACAGAGGGTTGTGCGCATTCAAATCGCCCATGATAATACAGGGCTTTGGTAACTGATCATATAGATTCTGAAGATCAGTTTGTCGAAGAGCAAACGAGGGTGGAATGTACAAAGAGCATAGAGTGACCGCAATGTGCAAGCTGAGGCGAATAGCTACGGCTTGGAGTTTTGTATTCAGGCGAACAGCGCTATGAATGATATTCTGTCTAACTAATATAGTTGAACCTCCAGTCGCTTTATCCCCAGTAGGAGAAAATGAATGATAAGAACAATACTGCCTTAAATCAAATGCATCGGTATGTTTGAGATACGTCTCTTGGAGACATAGTGCTGACGGTTTAAAGTCTTGAACCAACAACTGTACTTCATTTAAGTTATGTTTACGTCCTCTGCAATTCCACTGTAATAGATCAGATGAATAACCCATTGTGGTTTAAATATCTAAGGAGCAGCAACAGGAGATACTGCTCTCCCTTTCTTTTTCGGTGAGTGACCACTTGAATGGCCACCAGCGCTCACACGGGTGGATACTTCAGTATCCATATCTTCAAGCAATCCGTATTTATTGTGAAGTAGCACAGTGTCTTTTAGTGCCTTCGGCAATCTATCTGACTGACTCTGCTGTTTCTTACTATCTACTTTGGCACACTTTGACATTTTGATTTGATGGGATTCTGTTTGTGTAGATGATGTTGTTCCTGTTGGTTTTAACGATGGCTGTTTTGAATCTGAGGCTGCTTTTTGAATCAATACTGTTTCGGAAAGGGATGTTGGATGGTCCGATGTGACCCAAGTTAAATCAGTTTGACACGGAACAGACGCGGTCACCTTTTTGGCTGCTGAAGCATAAGATCTCGGTTCAGCATTTTCAGGTATAAGTAGTCGTGCTTGTTGTCTGGCTTCAGAGTAACTGATTCGTTTCTCATATTTCAGTTTCTGCACACTGGCTTCATATTTCCAAATGGGACAGTCTTTTGATGATGCCATGTGATCGCCTTTGCAATGTAAACACTTAATGGTGTTAGTGCACATCTTCCCATCATGATCAGATTCTCCACATCTGAAACAAGTCAGTTTATTCTTACAAGAATTTTGCCCATGACCAAACTTCTGGCAATTGAAACAACGTGTAGGGCGTGGAATAAAAAGATCCACAGGCATAGAGAAACATCCTACCTTAATAGAACTTGGCAGCACTGGCGTGTCAAAAGTCAAAAGGTATGTATTTGAGGGGGGGAAAACACGGTCATCTTTACGATAAGTAAACCGCTTTGCATCAATGACACCTTGACTTCTAAGCTCTGATACGATTCCTTCTATAGATGCATCAGCAAGACTTCGGTCTCTATCACGGATAAGGCCCTTAGAGAAATTAAGGGTTTTATGTGCAGAACAGGTAATTGAAATGTCTGCTAATTTCGTTGAAGTCATAAGATTAATAGCTTGTGATTTCCTGGCACACTCAACCAAAAGACCTCCAGAGCGTATTTTTGTAACATCTTTCAAGACACCAGCTTTACCTTGTAGACCCTTTTCCAAAAGGAATGGTGAGTAGGAAGAAAGGGCACGCTCACCCTTTGCTTCAAGCACCAGAAAGCGTGGCCAAGTATACCTTTCAGAATACAATAATTTGGTAACGATGTCATCTTCATCAGAATCAAGTTCAGAATCGGATTCTGAAAGTTGACGTTTTGTTTTTTTTGGATCGTGTTTACCCATGTTGAACTGTATATTGGTTCAGCAAACCTGTTCCCTGCCCGCCATGGAGCGCCAACAAGGGCGATGTCATACGTAAGCGGACTTCCAGCAAACTGACAGAAAAGGGTTACAGGAATGGTATACTCCAGTTAATCCAGAGGAATAACCAGACTGGCCCATGAGCCACCGCCTTCTGGCACAGGACTCTAGGCAATATAATATCAGGAATAATTTCAAAAAGCCAAGACCAAATAATATATTAGATTTGTGCAATTATAAATCACTATGCACAGGGCCTGGCATGACCAGCCGATTGGTAGAACCGGGCCCATTCTACCACCCGTCTAGGCGAAGTTAGGGCCAAAGTGGTGTGTTGGGCAAGAGGAACGCGGTTCCAGGAACCTATTGCCCTCAACCACCAGGATCCCCTCCTCCGTCGACACAGGGCCGCAACCCACGGCAAACGGGTTGGTGGACCAAATATGCCCCCGGGTCCACTACGGGGGTGTCGGCGAGCTCTTGGCGTTACCCAGCACCCACCACGAGGAGGTGGCTCGCCACGGGTGCCCTTGCCCTTATACTTGACACAGGTGATCAAGCTAATATCTTTTCTGAGAAATGCTTCAACATGCTACTTGACAAGCTAAGACTGCGTCCCAAGCGGAACCCACTGAATACTCTCATGTTGATATTCCTGTAATGGGTCGGTTTACAGCTACAGTTTGTTACAAGAACACACAAGTTGATCTCATGTTTGTTTTAACTCCAGTCTATTCTAGGGCTGAAAGCATGTGACCAGTTGAATTTGGTACGTCGTGATGTCTCTGTTGATGCTGAGTTACCTCTAGATAGAGATGTAGTGTCTCAGAACTATGCAGAGGTGTTGCAGGGTGTGGGTAATCTGCCAGCTGTTCACCATATCAAGCTAGACAATGATGTTCCGCCTGTTGTGCAAGCATGTCGTCGAGTTCCCTTTGCTTTGCATGACAGATTGAAGGAAGAATTCAGTTGCATGGAGGAGCGTGACGTGATAACCAAGGTGAATAAGCCAACTAACTGGGTGAGTCCTCTTGTACTTGATGAAAAGCCTACCAAGCAATTGAGAGTCTGCCTCGGCCCTAAAGACTTGAACAAGGCCATTAAACGTGTCGATTTTAAACTTCGTACACAAGAGGAAATCACTGCAAACTCGAATGCATGATGCATGTTGCATGTTGCAAACTTGGTGCATCAGCTGGATTTTGGCAACTGAAGATGGATATGGAGAATTCTAAGCTCTGTTAATTCATAACACACCTTGGAAGATATAGCTTCCTATGGCTTCCTATGGCATGTCTTCTGCCCTAGAATTATATCACAAGACGATACATGTCCTGTTCGATTCAGTGGAAGGTGTAGATATCTCCATGGATGACATTATTGTGTTAGACTCAACGCCTGACGATCATGATAAACATCTTTCTCAGATTCTTGATATCCCATGTCAGAATAACTTGAAGTGTAAAGCAGACACACGTCTTTTGGGGATCACCAGTTTGGCATTTCATGGCTATTTGATCAGCAGTGATGGGGTGAAGTCAGATGTCCGGAAGGTTGAAGCAATACAGACCTACCTGTAAGAAAGATGTCCAGAGCTATTTGGGTATGATAAAATACCTATGTAAATTCATCCCTCATTTTTCTCAGACAGTTGTTGGATTAGGTTGTTGATTTGTAGTGGCTGCCTCAACAGGAATAAACATGGTTGTCTCTGATGCAAGTTATATCGCAGGAACCTGTCCTGAGGAAGAACAAACTTTCGCCTGACGCTTCCCAGAGTGGTTTAGGTGCTGTCCGACTGCAGAAGGATGGTTCCCATTGGCTGCCTGTTGCTTATACTTCCAGATCTCTTATCAGTGCTGAAACAACGTACGCGCAAATTGAAAAGGAAATGTTGTCAATAACCTTTGCATGTGACCATTTCTATCAGTACATAAATCAACAGTCCATACTTGTTGAGTGATGGAATCGCTGATGTTACAACTCCATCGCTGTCGAGTCATCTTCTGTGACGTCTCCTGTGTCTGTGGCACCCGTGGCGAGCCACCTCCTCGTGGTGGGTGCTGGGTAACGCCAAGAGCTCGCCGACACCCCCGTAGTGGACCCGGGGGGATATTTGGTCCACCAACCCGTTTGCCGTGGGTTGCGGCCCTGTGTCGGTGGAGGACGGGAGCCTGGGGGTTGAGGGCACTGGGGACCTGTGACTGCGTTCCCTTTGCTCAACACACCCCTTCGACCCTTACTTCACCTAGACGGGAGGTTGAATGGGCCCGGTTCAACCAATCGGCTGGTCATGCCAAGCCTTGTGCATGGAATCTATATATATTTATCACTGCACAAGTATAATTTGAAATTGATGTAATTTTGGTCTTGGTTACATTTTTATAAACATGTTTGATTTGAATTATGACGTTTAGAACTTTGCCTAGAGTCTTATGCCCAGAAGCCGATGGCTCACAGGCCAACCTGGTGGATCAATTATTCATAATTCTTCTGCTGGAGTATATCATCCGGGTATCATTGGTGCTGCAGGCTGGAGGCCCGCTTGCTTTAGCATTGTCCTTGTGATACTCCGTGGTGGGTGGGTAGCTCGGATGATGAAACCTAAATAACTCACCGTGGCTTACGAAACCCTCACTAAAAAGAGCAAACGTCCTCTTGAAAATGACCCTGTTGATGACCTCAGACCGTCTAAACACATTGACTACTGGCCACGTTTTATTGTCATTGAGACCAAAGATAATGCACCTTTAAAGTTAATCCCTTTTGCGGTGTCTAAGGGTATCCAGGGCATTGCCGGTGATGTAAAGAACATTAGAAAATTACGTTCTGGTGCTCTGTTGATCGAGTGCGCCAAAAGGCAAGAGTCAACGAACCTTTTGAACACTGATACTTTCGTTGGCACTCCGGTTACTGTCACGGCCCACAAAACACTGAACACGAGCAAGGGAATCGTACGTGATCGAGATCGCTTACTGGCAGACATGTCTGAACTTGACATAGCTTCCGAAATGAAAGACCAGGATGTATTATATGTCAAACGTTTTACAACCCGTAAAAACAACACAACTATTCAAACGAGTACCTATCTGTTTTCATTCTCATCACCTACTGCTCCAACATCACTTAAAGCTGGATACTCTAATATCAGTGTGGAAAAGTACATTCCGAATCCCCTTCGGTGTTTCAAATGCCAAAAGTTCGGCCACGGTGTCAATACTTGCACATTGTCTGTTGTGTGTGCTCACTGCAGTGAAAAGACACACACAACAGAACATTGTGACAGTAACCTCAAAAAATGCACCAACTGCTCAAGAGAGCATTCCTCATTTTCAGAACAGTGTCCTATTTGGAAAGAGCAAATGGAGATAAACTGAATAAAGTTTACTCAATATATCTCCTTTTCTGAGGCAAAAAAACTGGTAAAGAGGTCTGATCTTCAAGAAAGTTATGCTACAGTAGCAAAAACATCATCAGAGTCTACGTCTAAAATAACAAAATCAACCACAGCCTGCCAAACTACTTTGACTTGGGTAAAATGCGATTCTCCACAGCCTTTGTACCCTGCCATATCATCTCAGACTGAGGAATCACTTCCTAGTACATCAAAGTCTTCCTCTGATCACAAATCATCATCATCTCAGTCACACTCAAAGTCTCAATCGACAGCTGATAGTCAACAAACGGTGAAAAGTAAACCGAAGACAAAGCCTGATGCTTCAAAGCAACAAAGTGGCAGAGCTCCTAAAGGGTCACAAAATAAAATTCAGTTGTACAATAAGTATGGGTCTCTTGAAGACATGGACATTTCTGAAAACGTCCATTCTAGGGCACATAGCTTGTCGCCCTCCAAAAGAGTGCGGGGTAGATCCCCAATAAATCCCCCCAAAAGATAGTTTATTCCAATAATATTGTACAGTGGAACTGTAGAGGATTGAGGACTAATTTGCATGAATTACAGCTATTAGTCCAGGATTTTACACCTTCAGCGATATGTCTCCATGAGACATATTTAAAACAAACAGATACATTTGACCTTCGTTATTTTAATGCATATCATTGTTTCTCACCTCCGGATGAGAGAGCCACTGGCGGGTCATCCATTCTAGTCAGACAAATCGTTATTCAAAGCCCTGTTTCACTAAATACTAATATGCAGGCTGTTACTGTGAGAATTACTTTACATGTAGCGTTTACACTATGCTCACTCTATATTTCGCCGTCTTCGACATTTGCCAGAACTGATCTTCAAGCCCTGTATGACCAACTCCCGAAGCCCTGTATTATAATGGGAGATTTAAATGGGCACAACCCACTCTGGGGTAGTGTAACTACAACACTAAAGGGAAATTGTTGGAGGATGTTTGTTCTGACAATGATTTATGTATTTATAATGATGGTTCCAGCACATATTTACACCCTGGGACAGGGACCTATTCTGCTCTTGACTTGTCATTGACAAATTCAGAACTACTCACTGAATTCGAATGGTCAGTCCACGATGACCTCTGTGGAAGTGACCATTTTCCTACTGTATTCAAAGCTGTAACTCCATCCGATGTTCCTCCATCATCAAGACGAAATGTTAAAAAAGCTAACTGGGCTTTATATGAAATACTGTGATGAACTTTTCTGATGAACTGAATTCCATAGCTGATGAGTGTATACCTAATTCTTCTGCAGTTCCACACATAAGAAAACCATGGTTCAACGATGAGTGCAAACAAGCTAGGAAGGCAAGGAAAAAAGAAGAACATTATTTCCGTCGCCATCCTATGGTGCATAATTTAAATAAATTTAAAATTTTAAATGCTAAAGCACGGCGTACTTTTAAACAGAACAAACGCCAATCTTGGCAAAATTATGTATCCAAAATAAATTCTCGGACACCCATGTCCAAGGTATGGAACATGGTCCAAAAAATTAAAGGCAAGGGTACTAAATCTACCGTCCATCATCTTAAACATGGAAATCAGTTACTTACTGATAAATCAGATATCGCAAATAAACTAGGCGAAACCCTCGCTAAACACTCTTCCTCTTCAAATTATTTACCTGAATTCCAGCAGTATCAAAAACAACAAGAAAAGAAAACTATTAATTTCAATTCTGATAATGGGGAAGATTATAAAGAAACTTTTTCTATTCATGAGCTCCATACTGCTCTTGATCAAGCTCATGACACTGCTACAGGGGCTGATAACATACATTATCAACTCCTGAAACATTTATCAGAATCCTGTTTAGAGACGCTCTTGTATATATTTGATGATATTTGGACTTCCGGGAAATTTCCTTCTTCATGGCTTGATGCCATAGTAGTACCAATACCTAAACCTGGACGTGATCATACGGATCCATCCAATTATCGGCCGATTTCATTAACAAGCTGTGTTTGCAAGACCATGGAACGCATGATAAATAATCGACTTGTTTGGTATTTGGAAACTAATAACCTCATAACAGATATACAATGTGGTTTCCGGAAAAGAACAGAAGTACTATCGATCACTTAGTGCGTTTGGAATCATTTGTAAAAGACGCACTAATTAACAAACAACACGCTGTGTCTATCTTTTTTGATCTTGAGAAGGCATATGACATTACTTGGAAATATGGCATTTTACGAGATTTACATGACTTCGGGTTGCGAGGTCGTTTGCCTGAATTTATGGCCAAGTTTTTAAATAACAGACAATTCCAGGTCCGTGTGGGTTCTACCCTGTCTAATCATTACAATCAGGATCAGGGTGTTCCACAAGGCAGTATTTTATCAGTCACACTTTTTAGTATAAAGATAAACAGTTTATCAAAAGTTTTAAACGATTCAATTGATGGATCGTTATTTGAGGATGATTTTAATATTTCTTGTCGTGGTAAAAATATGCATACCATTGGACGACAACTACAGTTGTGTTTAAACAAGATTAATAAATGGTGTCTTGAAAACGGCTTTAAATTTTCTAAATCGAAAACTAACTGCATACATTTTCGTCGTAAATATAAACCACATAAAGACCCTGAACTATCTCTAAATGGCACACCAATTAAAGTTGTGAAGGAAGCTAAGTTCTTAGGTCTCATTTCTGACTCACACTTAACGTTTTTACCGCATATTAAATCACTTAAAACTAAATGCCTGAAAGCACTTGACTTGTTGAAAGTGGTTTCAAATTCTAAATGGGGAGGGGATCAAGCTACCCTTCTCCATCTATATCGATCTCTCGTACGTTCCAAACTTGATTATGGCTCCATTGTCTATGGTGGAGCCTGCAAAAGCAACTTAATTCTATTAGATTCAGTCCATCATCAAGGTTTAAGACTTTGTCTTGGTTCCTTTAGAACTTCACCTGTTGACAGCCTGTATGTCGAGGCTGATGAACTATCTCTTGAGCAGCGACGTATAAAATTAGCTTTACAGTATGTAACAAAACTATATTCAAATGAGTCAAACCCTGCATATAACTGTGTTTTCAATCCCCTTTATGAGGATTTATACAATAAGAAATCTTCTCTTGTTCCGCCTCTTGGTTTAAGAATAAAACCCTTTCTTTCTGCTGCCAGCATTGAGCTGAAAAACATAGCTCCCTCCCGTCTTCTTTCTTCTCCTCCTTGGCAATTGGTTAGGCCCCAAGTCGACCTAACATTAACAGCATTTAAAAAATCAGAAACAAATGAATTACAATATAAACAAGAATATCATCAATTAAAACATAAATATAGCAATTACAAACCCTTATTTACAGATGGATCCAAGGACGGTGTTGCAGTGGCTTGTGTCACTGTCATTGGATCCAGAACAATATCTTCTAGATTACCAGATAAGGGTTCTATTTTTACAGCAGAAGCTAACGCCATATTAACAGCTGTCAAATATATTCGAAGACACCCGAAACGTAAACAATATATCATCTATTCCGATTCTCTTTCTTGTCTTCAGGCGATTGAAAATTTACCATTTAAACATCCACTTTTAATTGACATTATTGAAATGTATAATAATCTTGCTACTGGCCAATGCGACATCGTCTTCTGTTGGTTACCAAGCCACGTAGGCATTTCTGGTAACACAATGGCTGATCTTGCTGCCATGGCAGCACTCAACAAATCTGTGACACCACTTCTTATTCCATACTCTGATTACAAAGCTAGCATTAGAACCTACATCCGTGATCTGATGCAAAAGAAGTGGGACACCCAAGTAGGTCTAAATAAGTTACATGAAATAAAACCGTATATTGGTTACACCTACTTGGAATGTCAGTCCAGATTTGAAGAGGTTATTTTAAGACGATGTCGTATTGCCACACACGATATACCCATGCATACCCATGCGATGTCGTATTGGTATTCATACCTTTTACAAGGTAAGGATCCTCCGTTTTGTATCCCTTGTGATGAGAGAGTCACAGTCAAGCATATCCTGCTTGACTGTGTTGAATTCTCCATCACAAGGGATAAGTATTATGCAGTTAAAACAATGAAGGATCTTTTTACCAGTGTTGGGTCTCATTTAATTATTGTTTTTTTTAAAAGAAATTGACTTTTTGGTTGAATTTTGAAAACCTTTCGTGTAAATAGATGTATTTTAATTATTGGAAGTTTGGATTAGTAACTTGAATTGTTAATGGCTATACCCTCAAAGTGGGTTGAAGTATTGTAAAATTATTGCCCTCCTGAGAGGGTACGTAAGTCCAAAAGCATTCACAGTCAATTTAAACTTTCCATTGTTCTTAATCGTAGTATTTGTGTATTTTTAACTTTTGGCTAGATGTGTCTAAATTGCTAACAGCTGAGGAGATGATGTAAATCCAACAAGGGTCCATGCAGGTAGCAAAGGCACTGTAAGTCCCCATGGTCCCTAGTGTGGTGATCTACTTTCGGTTGTTGGCAATCTATAGCCTGATTTTATATTGTATTGTCCGAATAGTGATATTAGTTTTAACTTTCCACACTAGTTTTAATTCAAACTGTGATATTCTAGTTGTTTTACTGTCCTTCGTTGACAGGGTCTTATACTATACATATATTTCATTTCAGAATTAAATGTTCTCGTCACGATATGGCTGAGACATTGCCGATGTGACGTTAAATATTAACTCACTCACTCCTGTGTCTGTGATGTCTTCGTCGCCGACTGTGCCTAGAAATGGCCTTGTGTCCAAGTCACCCGTGAGACTGGGAGTGGATTGACTGTTGTATGCGAAACGGACTTTATGTTTATGCCTAGAGCTATTGCGGGGAAATTACTCGGGGATCTCCACGCCTTCAAAAGCAAACACAGAGGGGTCTCAGGCAAAGCATGGATGCTTTATTCTTTAGACAATCAATAAATAGATAAACCAGTCAATCAGCCAGTCAGTCAATAAACAGAACATTCAATAAATCAGGTCAATCGGAATAATTGAGTAATGAAATACAAGTAACTAGGGTTTCTTTACCCAAACACAAGGAAGCAAATTTGAGCTATGGTGGAAAATCCTTATGTTAAATCAAAGATAAGGCACTCAACTAAGGAAACCCCCGAAACTGAGGCCAATATTCAATATGTTTTGTTTGAAATAAAAGTATAAGCACTTTGTGATTCTTGCAGCAATACCCACTAAAAGGTATTAAAATGTGTTCTTGTCATGTGTGGTGCGCAGGAAACACACACTGTGGGGCCAAACCAGTACCATCTGCATCTTCGTCCTAGCTCATTAATCTCTCTTGTAATTTTGGTAAATAAATGAAACAAGAAGCACTATAAAATACATCACGTTTTATTCTGGGAAACAGCAGCTGGAATATACAAACCTTTATAACTGCAAAGCAATATATATCAACAAAGGTCATGCTTTAAGTCACAACTTGTGAATTAATATACTTGTGTAATGAATAAAGGAATGCATGTAAGAACACGTGTTCCGTTATTTATTTCCACAACTTCACTCTCGGTACAATAATACCTTGTGTAGAAACCTGGATAAGAATAAAGCAACAATTGTACTTTCACGTGTTCCCTTTTTCGTTAAGAGTATATAACTGATTATGGTGTTAAAATAATTATGCAATATTTCTGCTCATGTGATAATTTGGTAAAATTATCTGAAAAGGACATGAGGAATTTAAAAAGAAGGCAAAACATGTATAATGCAAGACAACTAACAGAACGTTTCATACCGAAAACAGAAAGTTCCCTGCCGACCTCTAGTTAGAAGTCATGCACTTCTGTTTTAAGGACCCTTTCACTCAATTCCAGTAAAATTGAAAACTCACTGTCACAAATATTTCAAATACCAAAACATGGATTTTGCAAGAAGAAAATGAGCAGCAAAGTGCGACCTACCCACTTGAACTTTAGATGCATATTTTTCTGGTCAATGACTCTGTGACTGAATAGTCTTTGCATTTGTTTGTTACTGGTGCAAGAAACGTTCACCATTTTGCCTCCACCTCATAATATCACTGTTTGATAGTAATTCATAACTCATGCTCATCATAAGATCGGAATCATACTAATGACTACGTGCATGCATTAAGCAGTTTGTCCTACACATCTAGATGGCTTTGCCACTGTTATTTACATTTGTTTGTTGTTGAACACTTCACTCAGCAATATTGCTAGATAATGGTAGGCCATGAATGATACGCAGAGCAAAATCCAATACACATTTCCATCACATTGTAAAGTATATGCTGAAGCAGACCATATGATCACTTAATACATACAACAATAATAAAACTGCTACATCCATTCAGATTACATCTGCAGAAACATCTGGTGAGCACAACACACACGACAAATCAGCTTCAGGGTGACCTTTACATTCTCACAATGTTTCCAATTTCTAGTCTCTTTCCCTGCTATGAAGACAACAAAAACAAAATTTCATAGATGGTCATGTGACAGAGATAACATTGAGACAATACGACTGCTTAAATACTCTACTCAGGGCATACCCTTCTTCCTCAGATCTCTTCTCATTTCATTATTGTGTACATTTATAAGAAAATGTCCAATCAGCATAGGAATACACAGCATTTAGTCAATATTCTCTCTGACTGAATAATACTGACACAATTTTTAAAGTATTGTCGGAAATAGCAAAAGAAACCCCTTGTTTTTAGGCTATTACTCTGTATCCCACCGCATTATAGATGTTATACCTGTAAATGACTTAATATAATTCAATGGCGACCCCAAAGGTTTAGTCATTAACTTTTACTTTAAGAATAAAGGTAATTCGAATACTTGCTTGAATAATGAAAACTATTACAATTTTATCATTGTCGAACATTGGAGTAAATGCAGTAAATGGAGATCACTATTATGTAAATATTCGTGATAATTTATTTGAAACATTCATATTTGAATTTTAATGAAACGATAACTGGCAAACATGGCAATAGCCAACGAAGCGGTTCAAGTCAAGTTTACAGTTGCCATGGTGACAATGAGTCTGAGTTTTACAATGTACACTCTGCCCCGAAGTCCGTGCGTGCTCCTGACCTTGACGGCTTAATGATTAAAATAATACATGTCTAATAACGAAAAGTAGATAATTTCTGATTATTTCATAATGAGACTGATATCAAAGAAAAATGCCTGTATATCTTAAACTATTCTAGACTAGTATTACATCGCTGCAGCGTCATGATAAAGCGTGTACATTACATGGACATATATTTATAAGACATTGCCAGAATGTGAGTTCAGCTAGATAAGTTTACATGAAGTATTATGGTATTCTAGAACATTAGCAGTCACAAATTGGATATCGTTAACGTAAATTACAAACATATATTTGCTTCTGGCGCTAACGTGACGTATAGCATACATGGCAAGTAGTGTACATGACAAAGATACAGTTGCATCAATGTGGAACACTTCACTGACGTTGTACATGTCGAATGTGTTGTACACAGACTATTTTAGCATCCACTACCCCGTACAAGAATAGGCTCGTTTAACGTGACAACCTCTACAATACGTCTACCTTTTAATACCAAATTGTATCATGTTTAATTTTGACTAAATGTAACAGTTACTTAAATTCATTGTTCAGGTAGTGTAGAAGAGTTATAAGCACAGTCCGACAAAAATGACCAGGCAAAAGCGACTTATCTTCAAAAACAAACAGAGAGGGATCTAAGGCAAAGCAGGAACGATTCTAGTGTGTAACCATCCTGTATATAGGCCTCCTGTCCGAATTTGAAAGCAAGTCTGTACGCGCGAGTTTAATTGTCAGTTTTTATAATAGAATATGTGACATGTTGGTTACCTTACGCAAGTTTGATGACAGATGCTAGCGCTGAATACTGAAATAGTGAAAGTTAGACAACCACTAACACTGCCGCTTTAATGTCACAGTTCGTGCTGGTTTCTTTGATAGATTATATTTGACTTGGTCATCTTTGGCTACAATATCAGACTTCCTGCGTTGACAAAGCCCTCTGTTACGATTAAGATACAATGTGACCTAACAATTAATTGTATGTAGGTTGACCGGTTGTGATTGTACGTAGCATCGCGTGGCCAGATGCGGCACCTTGTATCCTGAGGTAATAAGTGATAATACTCTAAGTAGAGTTAGATTAAAATAAAGTCAAATATACATTGTGGAATATTTTTCGAATTTTAGTTAAAACTGGAAGTAAAATATGACAATTTTGATCCTGTTATATATGGTTAGCCATGTTAGATGTTTCGGGTGGTTCCCCGCCAGTTGGAAATGTTTCATACTTGAGAGGGGATATGTAATGATAAAAGACTTGCCCACAATCTAAATGTACACCTAGCCAGGTAAGTGGGACTGGCACCTACCCGGGTGTGCCTGTCAACCGCCAACGGAGTCTGAACACATCCCATTCAGTGTCTCAGTTAAACACGTTGGACCTAGCGTCTCATTGTTACACTAGGTAAGACGAATACATACAGTACAATCAATGTGACTCACTGTGAAACACTGAAGCTGCCAAGAGATGGCAATACATATCGGAACACAGGTTCTTGACTTGCATATGGCTGAAATATTGCCGACGATAAATATTAACTCACTTGCTCACCAGAGTGCAAGATGCACTATAACCTGATTAGAATGCCACAATGTGTTCATGAGAAAATATTGCATTTAAAATTCATTTAAACTACTTACGCTTCAATAAGTTCTCGTGTCACCACCACTCTCAGGAAGGTGACAACTGGAAAATATATCATACGCTGCCAGGGTGGTCATCAAACGTTCCGCTAAAAGCAATCATAACAATTGCATGATGTGGTAATGTGACACATGCAGTGCCCGGAGTTCGAAAACCGTTCGAGTATCTATATTTGAGTTCACTTTCAGTGTTTTGTTTAAACTATTTTATATGCTGAATATTGTACACTCAATTTAGCCGTAATAACTATTTTTATAGCAATTTTAAGCTTGTCAGAATATGCTTTAGTGACGTTAAAAATCCATTCGAACGGTAGATTCCATTTTGTTTACATATCATACTGTAAGTCCCCATGGTCCCTAGTATGGTGATCTACCTTCAGTTGTTGGCGATCTATAGCCTGATTTTATAGTGTATTGTCCAAATGGTGATGTTGTTTTTAACTTTCCATGCTAGTTTTAATTCCATTTGTGATATTCTAGTTGTTTTACTGTCCTTCGTTGACAGGTTTTATAGTAGACATATAATTGATTTTGATATTAGTTGTTCTTGTCACGATATGACTGAGATATTGCCGATGTGACGTAAAATATTAACTCACTTGTTTACATGTCATATGGTCGGTAGCAATCTTCAGAATAAAGATAAAATGATATTTTTTACATTTAACATGGCGGTAAGATAGTACGCTGTATTCTTCTCCCTCGGGTGATACGGTCTGATGTGTGTTTCATCTCTCAGGGGAGACTTATAAAGAGGCTTACATTCAAGGTGTATTACCGCTCAGAGAAGTTGGTACTGTGCGTAGAGCTCAGATCTCAAATCAGTTAAAGTTAAGGATCGTTGAGCTCGGATAGTCCTGGGATGGGTGAGCGTGTGTGGCAGCTTGACTCCTGAGAGTTTCAGAGACTTCAGTCCTGCCTCGCGCAGCGCATGGGAAACATGTGGTCTCACCTCAAGCAAGTGAGCTTGTTCAACATTTCCTCTGATCCCCCAGCAGAAAACGGGTACTCGATGAGATAAGATGAGTGTGACTATAACCTTGTAACACTTGACAGGCAGCTTGGGTCATCCGGGGTGGTAAGAAGCAGGTTGTAATTACAGTGTCCAGCGAGCAACTTGTGAGATGGATAATAGGCGCTGCATAAGTGAAATCTTCTCCTTCTTATTGTTATTAAATATCCATGGTGTTATTATACTCAGGTAGGACTGTTAGAGGCCCTATGCACCTTAACTCCTGTGTGGTGTCCAAGGTGCTACCTGTAAGGCAGGACATGCTAAACCTGGTGTCAACAGTGATATTCAGTGGTTCATTTCATATAGTTTCCAAAGCATATTTCCCCTTCATACCCAACCTATTCATTTCATACCCAATCTGTTCGCTTCATTGTTAGCATTCTTGTTTTCAAGTCTTCTCTTCTTACTGCTTGCATGATTATTCTTTTCTGATCACGAGATATATAAATCTCAAATCATCCTTGAATATTTCAGGGTTCATCCTAGACATGCGTTTCTCAACGTCGCCATACAGACCATCAACTATCTGCTCCTTCCCATCCAGTGACCGGGAATCTGAGAGACCATTCATGAATGTACTGTTGCCCCAGTTCCTGTGCGCAGACGTGTACATCCTGGCAAACTTCTCCCTATCATCGATTCCTTCTTTGTTTTTCTTCTCTCTCCAATCGTTGTAAAATACATCAGGGTTCACTACAGCTTCAGCTGACAAGAGGATTAATCCTGACCTGGAAACTGGTGACGTTTTGTCATCGAATGGCTTTCTGACCTGCTCCATGTTACGACAAGAAAAACAAAACTGTGTATTCGTGAACTCTTCTTTTGTGATTTTACCAGCGATACAGTATTCTTTCCATACCTCATTCAGCAGACCTACAAACGATTGCAAAAGGTATGTGTTTTCTCCAGTGTTTCTGTCATCAAACTCAGCACAGACACTTACGACAAGCAGGCCTCCCAGTTTCAGTTCTCTACTTCTTCCTAGTAAAAAGGTTTCCCAGTCCATCTCAGCTTGCTTGTGTAGTGCAGTCAACTCTTCAGTACTACTTTGGGCATCTTTGTAAATCGAGTATTTGGAGGTGGTTGGCGTCCTTGACAGCCAATGGACAGACGTCATCGACATCATGAAATGGATTGAGTTTGAAGGAACACATTGCTTGTAGAAGTTTGTCCCCGAGGCAAGAACGTAGACATTGTCCATTTCCAGGAGGTAGGACGGTGGATCAGGGATGATTCCTGCCATACGTTTGAAGAGGGAATTGAAATCATGCATTTCCAAGTCTTCATAGATCACCTGGAACTGGGTATCGGGGCCATGATGATCTTTCAGTGTTGCCAACAACTCATGGAAAATGGCCATGGCAGTGGAACCATCAGCTGCACCGTAGTCGGCAATGTTGAACACCGATTTTTTGTCAGTGAAGGGAATGGTTTTGGCCAAGCTGAGAATCTTTTCTCGAACTGGTTCAACGTATCCAAAATTTTGCTTTCCGAGTGTTGATCCATAATTTCCGTCACCCGTTTTTCCATATGGGCGATATATCCCTGGAATATTTGCAAAGTGTCTCACGGGGACAGACGTTATTCTCTTGCGAATTTGTAAATGTCCTCTGATTAATGCACAAAGTATCCGAATGGACATTATTGATGTAGTGGTTTTCTCCTTGTAATGCGTTGTGAGCAGTTCTGGTGGGGAAAGTTTTGTCTGAAGAAAAGAGAAATCCTATATTATTTATATCGTTCTGACACATCTTATTAACAAGGAATTCATAACAAAACATTTATGCATGCTTAGCAGAAAGATTTCCGTATGAAAATTTTCCGGCATGTATTTTGATCACCTTGCTTCTCCATAATATTCAGCCAACACATGTGAAATTGGTTTTGCCAAAAACTTTGAACAACAGAAGCATCTGCACCATAATCTAAGGACTGATCACATGTATCCAGTTTCTGTTTACTCTAACAAATGTTTAGAAGGCAGTCCCCTAACCCCATATACAATGAGCTGTCTAAATCACTTCAAGATAATGGTAAGATCCTTCACGCACTTGAATGAGTGAGTGAGTGAGTGAGTTAATATTTATCGTCACATCGGCAATATTGTAGCCATATCGTGACGAGAACAAGTAATAATGGCTTTGTAGATCAAGAATATTAGAAACTAACCCCCCGTTGACGAAGAACGGTAAAACCACAAGTATATATCACAGATACCCATTTCAGACAAGTAATTAAATGAAAACAGTTTAACAATAGAGGAGAATACAATATATAAATGGGCCATAGATTGTCAACAACGGAAGCTAGATCACCATACAAGGGACCATTGGGACTTTTGCTACCTGCATGGACCGTAGCTGGATTTACACCATCTCCTCAGCCATTGGCTTTTATGCAGAGAATTAGCTATAAATTAAAATGACAAAATACTACGATTAAAACCCTTCAAGACAATAATTCTACATTACTTTAACCCCCTATGAGAGTACAGCCACTAACAATTTGAGTTACTAATTTTAACTTCCAATTATAAAATATTTATCTCTTTACAAATCAGTTAACAGATCCAATTGTTTGAAAAAATGCAAATAATTAAGTGAGAACTGGTATTGCTAAAATATCAAAGCAAGATATGCTTGACCGTAGGCGTGATTCTTTCATCACAAGGGATACAAAACGGAGGCTCCTCACCTTTTAACAGGTATGCATGCATTAGTATTTATTGTATGGCCAATACGACATCATCGTAAAATAACCTTTTCAAATCTGGACTGACAGCCCAAGTAGGTGTAATCAATATATGGTTTAATTTCATGTAATTTATACCTACTTGGGTGTCCCACTTCTTCTGCATCAGATCACGGATGTAAGTTCTAATGCTAGCTTTGCGATCAGAGTATGGAATAAGATGTGGTGTCACAGATTTGTTGAGTGCTGCCTTGGCATTGTGTTACCAGAGAGACGATGTCGTACTGGCCAGTAGCAAGATCATTATACAATTCAATGATTTGAATTGAAAGTGGATATTTGGAAGAAATATGTTTTATAGTCTGAAGGCAAGAAAAAGATTCTGAACAGATTGTATACTGTTTATGCTTATGGTGTCTGAATATATTTAAGCGCCGTTCACATGGCGTTAGTTTCAGCTGTAAAAATATAACTGTTATCTGGTAATCTAGAAGACATTGTTCTGGAACAAATGACAGTGGCACAAGCCACTGCGCCACCGTCCTTGGACCCATCTTTAAATAAGGATTTATAATTGCTATATTTATGTTTTAATTGATTATATCCCTGTTTATATTTGTAATTCATTCGTTTCTGATTGTTTAAATGTGATCAATGTTAGGTCCACTTGTGGCCTAACCAATTGCCAAGGAGGAGAAGAAAGAAGACGGGATGGGACTATATTGTTCAGCTCAATGCTGGAAACAGAAATAAGTGGTTTTATTCTTAAACCAAGAGGCCGAAAAAGAGAAGATTTCTAATTGTATAAATGCTCATAGAGAGGATGGAAAACACTTTAATATGCAGGGTTTGACTCACTGGCATATAGTTTTGTTATATACTGTAAAGCTATTTTTATACGTCGCCGCTCGAGATGGTGGCACCCGTGGCGAGCCTCCTCCTCGTGGTGGGTGCTGGGTCACGCTATGTGCTCGCCAACCCCCAGTGTGGATCCGGGGGCGTATTTGGTCCACCAACCCGTTTGCCGTGGATTGCGGCCCTGTGTCGGTGGAGGAAGGGATCCTGGTGGTTGAGGGCAATAGGAGCTTGAAGTCGTGTTCCTGTTGCCTAACACACCACTTTGGCCCTGACTTTGCCTAGACGGGTGGTAGAACTGGCCCGGTGCCATGCCCTGTGCATAGTAAAAAATTTTGCACACTCAACTACTTATTGGGTCTTGGCCATTTCGAGTTTTCATTTCCAAAATATTAACATATTTAATGCCTAGAGTCCAATGCCAGAAGGCGGTGGCTCATGGGTCAATCTGGCAATGTTGACCTCCAAGTTCAATATGTGTCCAATCATTTGTGACGGGCAGAACCACCCTGGCAATTTATTTGGTATACAAATGTTGCTATTTGTGTCATAGTTGCCGGGGTATAGCATCCCTGTATCCCTGGTGTCGGCATCTTGGAGATCCGATGCTATTTGACATCTTCCTTGTTGACACTCCATGGTGGGTGGGGAGTAGGGATGCTGAATGTTTTCCTTCAATCATGGATCCCCAATCATCTGGTTCTTGGCGAAATGGAAAAAAGCGACGAATTGAAAATATTGATGAATCAACAAGAAGTGTTTCTTCCAATGCTGATTACGGGGCACGTTTCTTAGTGATTGAGGCAAAAGACAATCTTCCTATTAAATTAAACCCCTTTGCCATTTCTAAGGCTGTTTCAGGTATTTGTGGAGAGGTTTGCAATGTCACCCGTCTTCGTAGTGGTTCACTTCTGGTGGAATGTGCACGGAGACAGCAATCTCTAAATCTTTTATCTATCAAAACATTTGCCAATATTGAGGTTGCTCTGTCCGTGCACAGAACATTAAATTCCTGCCGGGGCATTGTTCGGGACAGGGCTCGCTGCCTGACTGACAAGTCAGAACAAGACATAGTAACTGAACTTCATGATCAGGGAGTCACAGCTGTAAAACGGTTCACCGTCAAGAAAGAAGGAATCAGTGTCAATACCAATACATATCTCTTGACGTTTGCTCGTGCATCCTTACCACCTTCAATCAAAGCAGGGTATTTTAATATTGGAGTGGACGTGCATGTCCCCCGCCCGCTTCGCTGCTTTAAATGTCAGAAGTTCGGTCATGGGGCTAGTTCTTGTCGTGGTTCGGCTGTATGTCATTGTTGTGAACAACATGTTAATACAGACTGCAACAATGAGTTCAAATGCGCAAACTGTTCTGGATCTCATGCTGCTACATCAAAATCTTGTCCTGTTTGGCAAAAGGAGTCTAAAATAATGAAACTTAAATGTGAAAGGAATATTTCATACTTTGACGCAAAAATACTGTTGACAGCTGAAACCACACCTCCATTAAATAAGACCTACTCTACTGTCGTCACTCACGCTGTTATGACATCTCCTGTAAGTTGTCAGACAGACTTGACATGGGTTAAGTCTGCAAAACTCCTTTACCTTATCCTCAGTTGCAAAACCATCTTCCCCAGTAACTCAATCTACATCTGGATCACAGACTGAGAGACAGCCTGAGCCCAAATCACAATCGTCTGACAAGGAGACCGACAGTCAAAAACAGAAAGGAAAAAAATTAAATAGAAAATCAATTCCCATCATCCCTTCATCTTCAGAAGTTCCTGTAGAAAACTCTTTTGGGCCTCTGGATATGGATATCACTCTGTCCTCACAGGACAGCAGGAGGAATTTACCCTCCACACATTCGCGTGGAAGATCACCAATTGAGCCACCATGAACCAGTCCAATCTATTGCAATGGAATTGTACAGGACTAAAAACTAATTTCAACGAGGTACAATTGCTGATACAGGACTTTCAGCCATCTATGCTATGTCTCCAAGAGACATATCTTAAAAATACAGATACTTTGAATTTGAGACAGTACAGCGCTTATCATTCTTTTTCTCCTCCGGGAGATCGGGCTACTGGAGGCGCTTCTATTCTCGTTCATCAGAGCGTAATACATAGCCCTGTTACTCTAAAAACAAACCTTCAAGCAGTTGCTGTTCGCCTGACTTTACACATTGTTTTGACATTGTGCAGTTTGTATATCCCTCCATCTTCCAATATTTGTCAATCAGATCTTCAAAGTCTATATGATCAGCTCCCCAAACCATGTATTATTATGGGTGACCTCAACGGACACAATCCATTATGGGGAAGTGACCATACTAATAATAAAGGCAAAATCCTTGAGGAATTCATTTCCGATAATAATTTGTGTATTTTCAATGATGACTCAGCTACTTATTTACATCCAGCTACGGGAAAATACTCTTCCCTGGATTTATCACTAGCTGATTCCAACTTATACAATGAATTTGAATGGCTGGTCCATGATGACCTATGTGGGAGTGATCACTTCCCCACCATGCTGAAAGCCATCAACCCTGGTGATGATCCACCTGTATTCCTAGGTCCTCTTCAATTCCACATATTCATAAACCATGGTTTACTGACGAGTGTAAACAGGCCAGAAAATGTAGGAAGAAAGCCGAAAAATATTTTCGCAAAGATCCTACAGTTCATAATCTAGACAAAGTCAAAATTACTAACGCAAAGGCTAGACATGCTTTTAAACAAGGTAAACGTCAGTCTTGGTGAAATTATGTTTCCAAAATAAATTCATGCACACTAATGTCAAAGGTGTGGAATATGGTCCAAAGAATAAAGGGCAAAGGTTCCAAATCTACTGTGCATCATCTGAAGGACGGGGATACCATATTAACTAATAAAACTGACATAGAAAATAAACTTGGCGCAACTTTAGCCAAACATTCATCTTCATCAAATTATGTCCCTGAGTTCCAAAAGTATCAGAAACAAGAGGAAAAGAAAAGAGTCAATTTTAACTCAGACAATGGTGAAGACTATAACGAATTATTTTCGTTGCATGAGCTCCATACTGCCCTTGAGCAAGCTCATGATACAGCTACAGGAACCGGAATTTCACAACTTCATGGCGTAATGCCATTGTTGTCCCTATTCCACAGCCTGGCCGGGATCATACTGATCCGTCTAATTACAGACCAATATCTCTAACGAGTTGTGTCTGTAAAACCATGGAACGTATGGTGAATAATAGATTAACTTGGTATCTTGAAACTAGTAACATTATAACAAATATTCAATGTGGATTCAGGAAAATTCGTAGTACCATTGATCACTTGGTACGTTAAGAATCCTTTGCTAAAAATGCTATAGTTAATAAACAGCATGCTGTATCAATTTTCTTTGATCTTGAGAAAGCTTATGATATGACCTGGAAGCATGGTATTTTACAGGATTTACATGATTTTGGTTTGAGAGGCCGTTTGCCTCTTTGTATATCACAGTTTTTACAAGACCGGCAATTTCAAGTCCGCGTGGGTTCTACCCTGTCTGAACATTATAATCAGGACCAGGGTGTTCCACAAGGGAGTATTTTGTCTGTTACTTTATTTAGTATTAAAATCAACAGTTTATCCAAAGTTTTAAATGATTCGATTGACAGATCACTTTTTGTGGATGATTTTAATATTTCCTGTCGTGGTAAAAATATGCGTACGATTGAGAGGCAACTGCAGTTATGCTTAAATATAATTAATAAATGGTGTCTTGAAAACGGTTTCAAATTTTCTAAATCGAAAACTAATTGTATGCACTTCTGTAGACGATATAAACCACATAAAGACCCTGAACTGTTTCTAAATGGCACTGCTATTAAAGTTGTTAAAGAGGCCAAGTTCTTGGGATTGATTTTTGACTCACATTTAACGTTTCTTCCCCATATCAAATTCCTTAAGACTAAATGCCTGAAGGCACTTGACTTGTTGAAAGTCATTTCTAATTGTAAGTGGGGAGGAGACCAAGCTACCCTCCTACAACTTTATCGATCATTGATCCGTTCGAAACTTGATTACGGCTCCATCGTATACGGTGGAGCCTGTCAAAGCAACCTTAAACCTCTTGATTCTGTCCAATACCAAGGTTTAAGACTTTGTCTTGGATCTTTCCGAACTTCACCCGTTGACAGCCTGTACGTTGAGGCCGATGAACCATCTCTTACACAACGTCGTATAAAATTATCCTTGCAGTACATTACTAAATTATCCTCTAATGAATCTAACCCTGCATATAACTGTGTGTTCAATCCACTTTATCAGGATTTGTACGACAAGAAGTCTTCTCTTGTTCCACCTCTCGGACACAGAATTAAACCATTTCTTTCTTCGGCCGGCATTAAGCTGGAAAACATAGCTCCCTCCCGTCTTCTTTCTTCTCCTCCTTGGCAGTTAGTTAGACCACAAGTCGACCTAATAGTAACTTCTTTTAAAAAATCCGAAACTAATTAATTACAATATAAACAAGAATATAATCAATTAAAAAGTAAATACCGCAATTGCAAACCCTTATTTACAGATGGTTCCAAGGACGGTGGTGTTGTAGCTTGTGCCACTGTCATTGGATCCAGAACAATATCTTCCAGATAACAGTTCTATTTTTACTGCAGAAGCAAACGCTATATTAACGGCTGTCAAATATATTCAAAGACACCCTAAACATAAACAATATATAATCTATTCAGACTCTCTTTCTTGCCTTCAGGCTATTAAAAATATTTCTAGCAAACATCCACTTTTAATAGAAATCATTGAATTATATAATGATCTTGCTACTGGCCAATACGACATCGTCTTTTGTTGGTTACCCAGCCACGTTGGCATTTCTGGGAACACACTGGCTGACCTTGCGGCAAAAGCTGCACTCAACAAATCTGTGACACCCCTTCTTATTCCATACACTGATTACAAAGCAATCATTAGGTCTTACATCCATGATCTGATGCAGAAGAGGTGGGACACCCAAGTAGGTATCAACAAATTACATGAAATAAAGCCGTATATTGGATACACCTACTTGGGTTGTCAGTCAAGATTTGAAGAGGTCATTATGCGACGATGTCGTATTGGCCACACTAGATATATACATGAATATGTGCTTAAAGGTGAGGATCCTCCGTTTTGTATCCCTTGTGATGAAAGAATCACAGTCAAGCATGTCTTGCTTGACTGTGTGGAATATTCCATCACAAAGGATAAGTATTTCAAATCAAGAACTATGAAGGATCTTTTTAGTAATGTTAGTGCTCATTTAATCATTGCGTTTTTAAAAGAATTAAACCTGTTACATGACTTGTAAATAGATAAATATTTTATGATTGGAAGTTGAATTAGCAACTGAGATTGTTAGTGGCTGTATCCTCGAAGGGGGTTGAAGTACCGTAAAAGTATTGTCCTCCTGAGAGGGTACGTAAGTCCCAAAACAGGTGAAGTCATATTTAATCTTCCATATTTTTAATCGTAGATTTTTAATTGTGGCTAATTTTGCATACAGTCGCCATCAGCCGAGGGGATGGTGTAAATCCAGCTAGGGACCATGCAGGTAGCAAAGGCACTGTAAGTCCCCATGGTGCCTAGTATGGTGATCTACCTTCGGTTGTTGGCGATCTATGGCCTGTTTTAACATTGTACTGTCCAAATAGTGATACTATTATTTTTTTAAGTTTCAACGCTAGTTTTAAATACCCACTGTGATAATCTAGTGGTTTTACTGTCCTTCGTCGACAGGTTCTTCATAATATGCTCATATATTTGGTTTTTAATGTCACGTATGTTCTCGTCACGATGTGGCTGCAATATTGCCGACGTGACGTTAAATATTAACTCACTCACCCACTCACTCATCCATCCTTGTGAGGCATAATGTACTCCAAAAGCCTGTTGCCCTTAAAACCAGTCTTCAAGCCGTTGCAGTAAGGCTTACTTTGCATGTTACTTTTACTCTCTGTTCGCTATAGATTCCACCATCTTCAGCTCTTCAGCAGGCTGATATCCAAACCCTTTACAATCAACTCCCGAAACCCTGGGCACCCGTGGCGAGCCACCTCCTCGTGGTGGGTGCTGGGTAACGCCGACCGCCCCGTAGTGGACCCGTGGGGATATTTGGTCCACCAACCTGTTTGCCGTGGGTTGCGGCCCTGTGTCGGAGGAGGGGATCCTGGTGGTTGAGGGCAATCGTGTTCCTGTTGCTCAATATACCACTTTGGCCCTAACTTCGCCTAGACGGGTGGTCGAATGGGCCCGGTTCGACCAATCGGCTGGTCATGCAAAGCCCTGTGCATGGAGTATTGTTATATTTTTCAATGCACACATATCATTTAGAATTATATATAACTTTGGACTTGGCTATATTATCTAAAACATTTTTGATTTTGACATATGTTGTTCTGAAATTTGCCTAGAGTCCTATGCCAGAAGGCGGTGGCTCATGGGCCAATCTGGTGAAACTGTTGATCTTTTAATTTTTCTGCTGGAGTATATCATCCGGGTATCCTTGGTGCTGCAAGCTGGAGATCCGCTTGTTTTTAGCATTGTCCTTGTGATACTCCGTGGTGGGTGGGGAGCTCGGATGATGAAATCTCAACCTTAAATATGGCTTATGAAATCCCCACAAATAAAACCAAACGTCCTCTTGAAAATGATGTTGATGATAATGACCTTCGACCGTCCAGATCAATTGAGTTTTGGCCACGCTTTCTTGTGATTGAATCTGCTGATAAAACGCCTCTAAAATTGAACCCGTTCGCAGTTGCCAAAGGTATTCAAAGTATTGCCGGGGAAGTTAAGAACATTAAATGGTTACGTTCAGGTGCACTGCAGGTTGAGTGTGGGAAGCGGCAGCAGTCAGTCAGTTTGATGAGCATAGAATCGTTTGTTGGAATTCCGGTTACTGTATCTGCTCATAAGACGTTAAACACGAGCAAAGGGATCATCAGAGACCGTGATCGGTTGTTTTCTGACATGACAGAACTTGACATCATGACTGAAATGAAAGATCAAGACAATCATTGAAGGCTGGTTACTGCAACATCAAGGTTGACGTGTACTTTCCGAACCCGCTCAGATGTTTTAAATGTCAGAAGTACGGCCATGGTGTAAATACTTGTACACTGCCCGTTGTGTGTGCCCACTGTGGTGAGAAGACACACACAACAGAAGATTGTACCAGTGATTTTAAAAAATGCACCAACTGCTCAGGCGACCATTCCTCATGTTCCAAACAATGTCCTGTTCGGAGAGAACAAATGGAAATAAATAAAATCAAATTCACTCAAAATATCTCTTTTTCTGAGGCCAAAAATATAGTAAAAAGATCTGATCTTCCAGAACGTTATGCTGCAGTGGCAAAAACAACATTGGAGTCACGCTCTAAAATATCAAAATCATCCACAGGCTGCCAAACTACCTTGACTTGGGTAAATTGCGATTCTCCACAGCTTTTGTACCCTGCTATATCATCTCAGACTGAGGAACCACTCCCTAGTACCTCAAAGTCGTCTTCCGATCCCAATACATCATCATCTCAGTCACATTCAAAGTCTCAATCAACATCTGATAGTCAACAAACGGTGAAAAGTAAACCGAAGCCAAAGCCTGATGCTTTAAAACAACACAGTAGCAGGGCTCCTAAGGGGTCACAAAATAAAATTCAATTGTACAATAAATATGGGTCTCTTGAAGATATGGACGTTTCTGAAAACGTCCATTCTAGGGCACATAGCTTGTCGACCTCAAAAAGAGTGCGGGGTAGATCCCCAATAAATCCCCCCAAAAGATAGTTTATTCCAATAATATTATACAGTGCAACTGCAGAGGATTGAGGACAAATTTACATGAATTACAGCTATTAGTCCAAGATTACACACCTTCAGCGTTATGTCTCCAAGAGACATATTTAAAGCAAACAGATACATTTGACCTTCGTCATTTTAATGCATATCATTGTTTTTCACCTCCGGGTGATAGGGCCACTGGCGGATCATCCATTCTAGTCAAACAAAACGTTATTCAAAGCGCTGTTTCACTTAATACTAATATGCAGGCGGTTGCTGTGAGAATTACTTTACATGTAGCATTTACGCTATGCTCTCTTTATATTTCACCATCTTTTGCCAAAACCGATCTTCAAGCTCCATATGACCAACTCCCGAAGCCCTGTATTATAATGGGAGATTTAAATGGGCACAACCCACTCTGGGGTAGTGTAAATACAAACACTAGAGGTAAATTGTTGGAGGACGTTTGTTCTGACAATGATTTATGTATTTATAATGATGGTTCCAACACATATTTACACCCTGGTAGAGGGACTTATTCTGCTCTTGACTTGTCATTGACAAATTCAGAACTATTAAATGAATTTGAATGGTCAGTCCACGATGACCTCTGTGGAAGGGACCATTTTCCTACTGTATTAAAAGCTGTAACTCCATCTGATGTTCCTCCATCATCAAGACGGAATTTTAAAAAGGCTAACTGGGCTTCATATGAAACACTGTGTGCTGAAAAACTTAAACCCGACCGTTTTATTGACGTTCCAGATGCTATTCAATGATTTTCTGATGAACTGAATTCCATAGCTGATGAGTGTATACAAAATTCCTCAGTAGTTCCACATAAGAAAACCATGGTTCAACGATGTGTGCAAACAAGCTAGGAAGGCAAGGAAAAAGGCAGAACATTATTTCGGTCGCCATCTTATGGTGCATAATTTAAATAAATTTCAAATTTCAAATGCTAAAGCACGGCGTACTTTTAAACAGAACAAACGCCAATCTTGGCAAAATTATGTATCCAAAATAAATTCTGGGACACCCATGTCCAAGGTATGGAACATGGTCCAGAAAATTAAAGGTAAGGGTACTAAATCTACTGTCCATCATCTTAAACATGGAGATCAATTGCTTACTGATAAATCAGATATTGCTAATAAACTAGGTGAAACCCTTGCTAAACACTCTTCCTCTTCAAATTATGTACCAAAATTCCAGCAATATAAAAAACAAGAAGAAAAGAAAACTATTAATTTCAAATCTGATAATGGGGAAGATTATAATGAAACGTTTTCTATTCATGAACTCCACACTGCCCTTGATCAAGCTCATGACACTGCTACTGGAGCTGATAACATACATTATCATCTCCTGAAGCACTTACCGGAATCCTGCTTAGAAACTCTTCTCAATATTTTTGATGATATTTGGACATCGGGTAACTTTCCTACGTCATGGCGTGATGCCATAGTAGTACCAACACCTAAACCTGGACGTGATCATACGGATCCGTCCAATTATCGACCTATTTCACTAACTAGCTGTGTTTGCAAGACCATGGAACGCCTGATAAATAATCGACTAGTTTGGTACTTGGAAACAAATAATCTTATCACAGATATACAGTGTGGTTTCCGTAAAACAGAAGTACAGTCGATCACTTAGTGCGTTTAGAATCATTTGTTAAAAATGCGCTGCGTGGGTCATCAGTCCAGATTTGAAGACGTTATTTTAAGACGATGTCGTATTGGCCACACAAGATATACCCATAAATATTTGCTTAAAGGTGAGGAGCCTCCATTTTGCATCCCTTGTGATGAGGGAACCACGGTCAAGCATATCCTGCTTGACTGTGTTGAATTCTCCATCACATGGGATAAATATTTTAATGTAAAAACAATCTCAGATCTTTTTAACACAGGGCTCATTTAATTATTGGATTTTTAAAAGAAATTGATTTCATGAATGAATTCTGATTACTATGTTCTGTAAATTTTCGTACAAAATCGCCAGCAGCTGAAGGGATGGTGTATATCCAACTAGGGTCCATGTAGGAAGCAAAGGTACTGTAAGTCCCCATGGTCCCTAGTGTGGTGATCTACCTTCTGTTGTTGTCGATCTATAGCCTGATTTTATATTGTATTGTCCGAATAGTGCTATTAGTTTTAACTTTCCATGCTAGTTTTAATTGAAATTGTGATATTCTAGTTGTTTACTGTCCTTTGTTGACAGGTTTTATAATAGACATATATATATATTTCATTTCAGTATTAAATGTTCTCGTCACGATATGGCTGAGATATTGCCAATGTGACGTTAAAAATTAACTCACTCACTCACTAACTGCAAACATTTTTCTCGTAAATACAAACCCCATAAAGATCCTGAACTGTCTCTAGATGGGACGCCCATTAAAGTTGTGAAGGAAGCCAAATTCTTGGGTCTAATCTTTGATTCACATTTAAAGGTTTTACCACATATTAAGTCTCTTAAAACTAAATGCCTGAAAGCACTTGACTTGTTGAAAGTGGTTTCAAATTCAAAATGGGGAGGGGATCAAGCTACCCTTGTCCATCTATATCGATCACTCGTTCGTTCTAAACTTGATTGTGGCTCCATCGTCTATGGTGGAGCCTGCAAAAGCAATCTTAAACTTCCTGATCCTGTCCATCACCAAGGTCTAAGACTTTGTCTTGGGTCCTTCAGAACTTCACCTATTGACGTTGAGGCCGATGAACCATGTCTTGCACAACGCCGTATTAAATTATCTTTACAATATATCACAAAACTATACTCTAACGAATCTAACCCTGCTTATAACTGTGTCTTCAATCCTCTTTATGAGGATTTGTTTAGCAAAAAGTCTTCTCTTGTTCCACCTCTTGGACTCAGAATAAAGCCGTTTATTGCTGCTGCTGGTATTGAGCTGGACAATATAGCTCCTTGCCGTCTTCTTTCCCCCCCCCCCCCCCACCCTTGGCGGTTGGTTAGGCCACAGGTTGACCTAACATTAACTACATTTAAAAAAAAACAGAAACAAATAAATTACAGTATAAACAAGAATATAATCAATTGAAACATACAAATCCTTATTTACCGATGGGTCCAAGGATGGTGGCGCAGTTGCTTGCGCTACTGTCATTGGATCCAGAACAATATCTTCAAAATTACCAGATAATAGTTCTATTTTTACAGCAGAAGCTAACGCCACATTAACAGCTCTCAAATATATTCAAAGGCACCCGAAACGTAAACAGTATATAATATATTCCGACTCTCTTTCTTGCCTTCAGGCTATTAAAAATATTTCTTGTAAACATCCACTTTTGATTGAAATTATTGAACTGTATAATACTCTTGAAACTGGCCAATGCGACATCGTCTTTTGTTGGTTACCAAGTCACGTAGGTATTTCTGGGAATGTGATGGCTGATCTTGCTGCCAAGGCAGCACTCAACAAATCTGTGACACCACTTCTTCTTCCATATTCAGATTACAAAGCTTGCAATAGAACGTATATCCGTGATCTGATGCAGAAGAAGTGGGACACTCAAGTAGGTGTCAATAAATTACATGAAATATAACCGTATATTGGCTACACCCACTTATTTCCTTTTTCCTCGTCGCATGAGGAGGTCATCATGCGACGATGTCGTATTGGCCACACAAGATTTATACATAAATATTTGCTTAAAGGTGAGGATCCTCCGTTTTGTATCCCTTGTGATGGAAGAATCACAGTGAAGCATATCCTGCTTGACTGTGTTGAGTATTCCATCACAAGGGATCAGTATTTTAATTCACGAACTCTGAAGGATCTTTTTAATAACACAAGCTCTCATTTAATCATTGCATTTTTAAAAGAATTAGATTTATTGACAGAATTGTGAATAGATAAATATTTTATTATTGGAAGTTTAAATTGGTAACTGTGCTTGTTAGTGGCTGTATCCTCAAAGGGGGTTGAAGTACTGTAAAACTATTGTCCCCCTGAGAGGGTACGTAAGTCCACAAACATCCAAAGTAAATTCAAACTTTCCACGTTTTTAATCGTAGCATAAGTGTCTTTTTATTTGCATGGCTAGATTTCCCACATTGCTGACGGCTGAGGGGATGATGTAAATCCAGCTAGGGTCCATGCAGGTAGCTAAGGTACTGTAAGTCCCCATGGTCCCTAGTATGGTGATCTACCTTCAGTGGTTAGCGATCTATAGCCCATTTTTATCTTGTATTGTCCTCTATAGATAAATTGTTTTAGATATAGTTACTAGTTTTATATTCTCATCTGTGATATTCTAGTTGTTTTACTGTCCTTTGTTGACAGGTATTATAATAGATATATATATATTTCATTTCAGTATTAAATGTTCTCGTCACGATATGGCTGAGATATTGCCGAAGTGACGTCAAATATTAACTCACTCACTCACTTTGAGCGCTTCAAAGAAAAATAAACTCATCAAAGTGCTTGTTAGTCCTACGTGTACATTTCAGGCATCCTTGCGATTATGTATGTTCACGATACACAAACTTTTTAACGATAGCTAGAGTTGATAAAGCTGAAATCTAGCATATCGATTGGTCAACGATCTAGCCAATGGTCAATCTGTATCCATGCTGTCTAGTGACCGAATGTGCTCTTCAGAAATTTAGCCCACGCCCCATCACCTGTCATTTCCTATGTGACAGGTATCTCATGATACGATTGGTCATAGATAAGAAATCAGGGACTATATTGAACAGTTGAGATACAAAACGTCCTATTCGGGAACTTTGATGACGCCCATCCCATGACCCTTTGTCTTCTGTATGTGACAGGAATAGCATTATACAATATGTAAACATGTATGTTCGTGTGGTAACGTATATTTTCTGCTTTAAATCTAGATGAACCATAGTGACAAACTGTGAATCTGTTCCATGTACGTCACACACTAACTTATTAGTACATACCTTAAAATATTCAGTATACACTAGCAACGTATCAGCGAAAACGCTTCTTTCATAGAAGATTAATAGGCATGTGCGTAAATTCTTCTTTACTGCCTTTGTCATAGATATTTTGAACAATTTAACCTCACAATTTGTTTAAGTATGTCTTACATACAAAGAATACAAACATGTGTTAAGAAAATACACATGCACACACCACCAAAAGTCTACAAGAGAAAGTGCAATAAAATTACGTAAAATGTTACATATATGACATGTATTCACTCCTGCTTTCTTTCAGCATATACTTTTACAACGCAATTAAACAATTAAACAATCAGGACTTAGTCGTATGACGAGACAGTTTCCTGTAATCTCCGAAACCTGCCAGGGATATCAGGCGTGAATAGCCCTAATCAGCCTCGCCACAGCCAACCGGGCAATCAGCACGGGGCTCCAGGTGTTGAGCGGTAAAGTGGCTCTCGGGCTTAATGAGTTAAAAGCGTACTTACATATCAAAAGTTACATTCACCAGGCGATATGTCCATGCAAGTTGCAGTTCAAGGTGTGCAAGTTACGTGATACGGTGTAATCACGTGACATACATGTCAGTGGGTACGTTTATCTGTGTCAACATGCCCTTATTAAAGGCACACTACAACATTCAGCTTCTCTGAAAATTACTACAGAAAAAAGAACAAGGTTGTTATGGATAGGCTCAAAGAAAAGGAATCGACACAAACTGTGTATGGATTAGAATTTAAACAGGTCGCAAAACAATGTTAGACTAGTAGGAATACAATTTGATGTGGGCCTGCTACACATGCTTGAACTGAATAACTATGAGAAATTTAAAAATATAGTATGCCAAATGAATCTAAAGTCAATTCGTACCCAGTTCGTAATTAAACAGGAATAAATATATTTTTGAAATCACTATTAAGTTTTACACTAAACCATCTTTTTTGCAACCATACATTCACCTCCTGGTAAGATACTTCAATCATTTCATGGAAAATGTTTTATATTCATATGGAGAGATAAACCAGATAGAATCAAAAGAGATGCTCTAAGCATGCCACCAAAGTATGGGGGACTGAATGTACCTGTTATAAAGGAAACAATTGTGCTTAAAAATATCTTGGATAAAACGACTGCAACAAGAAAGTGCTAAATGAAAAATATTGGTCGTTAATTGTATACTGGAAAATTATAGAATATATGTCGAACCCATCCTAAATATATCATAGAAAACATTGTTCCCACAATAAGAAACACGTTCTGGAAGGATCCCATCGAGGCATGGTGAAAATATTTGGATACAAAAACATAAACAGCTGGAAATTAAGGATTTGCTGAATCAATCGTTATGCTTCATCAATCTTTTTGAAATTGGAGACCAGACAGTTTCTTATTATTAATTATTTTTTAGACAGTGTGATGGAGGAGTGCACTGTGTGTATGTTTTGTTTGACCTTGCTAATATGGACTTTTTTCACACGCAGAGTTACGTCTCATGCATACACGTGCATATTAATGAGTTATTGTGCATAATGACGTCTGATGACGTCACATTTCCAGTCACGTGACCCTAATGAGGCTTTAAGTACTCCTATTCCTACTATTCACTCAAATTCACCTTGTGAACAATTTGTAAAAGCATATAATTACAATCTTGTGTTTAGATTACTCGAATGTGTGTATATAGAGATATGTGTATTCAGTCGGTTGGTGAAGGGTAATGAAACTATGATGATATATGAAAGTAATACAATAAAAGATATATCTAAAACTTCCAAATTCTGTTTCCATCCAACACCCAACTTGCCGTCACACGTTAGGCTGTCGTTTTAGAAACATAATAATATGCATTAACATTACTTACTTCACCAGACGCTATTTCCGTGCATGAAACACTTCGTGACCAGCGCAAGTCATACGACGTATGCTATTTGCAGCAGACACGATCAGTAATTGATGGCTGCACTTTTGCAGTCACGTGACATGTATGTAAAGGAGTGGCTGGTGTGTCTGTCATTCACCATCTCAAACTGTGTGTCAGATCCCCATGACCCTGTTTGTCACTTGTCCACTGACAGCCATTAGCAATTGTTATCAGTAGGAGAAAAGTAATCCGTTCAGCACAGACAATAGCATTCCTAAGAGAACAAAAGCATTCCAGACGAATACAATAGCATTCCAGACGAATACAATAGACATTCCACAGGATTACTCCTTAAAATCCTTAAACTATTCAGGATTAATCCTCCCTATGAGCACAATGCATTCCAGAGCTCAATAACATTCCTGAGCACGCCTCCCTATGAGCACAAAGCATTCCAGAGCACAATAACATTCCTGAGCACAAGACGTCACGGGTGAACAAACATTCCAGAGGAATAAGTCAAAGCATTCAATAGAATACAAAAACATTCCAGAAGACACGAATAAGCATTCTAGTGACGTGTTTCTTAAAGCTTCTGAAAGCATTTAATCTATTGATGTCACGGTGAACAAACATGAATAAAATATTCCACTGATGTAGAGGGGCAACCAACCAAACTGCGTGTGCACTACTCTACATCCAATCAGCGCCTACATGCACCTTTAGTATAAGACATTTCAAATCAGTTTCATCGTCATTATTGAGTGAACAAGTTTCAGAAAGACACCTCTGCTTGCAATCCATATGGCACAGAAGATGTTTCACCTTCAACATGTGGACTTTTCAACAGACCAGTTGCTCTCGAGTATGTTTCAAGAAATGAAGGATATTCTTAACACTCAGCTCCATTTGCACGAAACGATGATGCGAACAAGTGAGTTGTATAAAACCACATACACAGTGATGTTCAAGAGAATGAAGACTCTAGAACAGAAATTCCCCTCGCTATCACCAGCTCTCATGAGCTTGATGTTGGATTATTCAAAAATTGCTGCCGCCACTCAGGATAGAAATTCAAGTAACAGAAAACGTCAATCACCCAACAAGCGTGTTGCTAAAGCTAAGAAGCCAAGGAAAGTGAAGGAACAGAAAAGAGGTCAGAAACAGAAGACCCAAGAGAAGAAATCCACTCCTATGCAACCAAAGTAAGCGAATAGTTTATCACTGCGAATATCATTTGGAATAGCTTTTCATTTACGTACGTGTTATTGTGTTTGCAGTTCTACATTCTCCAATCTTATTTGTCATGTTCAGGAACAGGGAAGAAGATCCTGAAGTAGTGTCAACTCCATCCCTCACGAATCAGCCCATAACACCTACCACAGAACCTACTATAGACGACTGGTGGTTGGATTACACTCAACTCATGGAGGACATAGAACGAAAAGAGAAACAAACCACAGACATAACAGCTGTTGATTCATCCAGTGGAATCATGGAAGATCTCTATCAGGAAGACAAACTTACTCCTCTTCAGAAAAGTTGCAGTGTATGCCGTTACAACAATAGGTTGCGTTACATGAGCTGTAATAGTGGACAAATTCAGTGTCATGTGTGTTGTATGGATCTCATGAACTGCATGTGCTACTATGATGAAGAGGGGATGATGAAAGACACGGTATCACAGGACTTTGTGGGACATATACTGACTCTGTAAATGTTTCGTAATTTATTCACTTGAAATGGAGGACAGTGCAGACAAACGTGTAATTTGAATTACCCTGTACCACTTTGTGGAGAAGAAGACATTTCATGAACATACTTGAGAAGAGAAGGAAACATGGTAATAATATGTTAAAGAAGACATCCAATTGTCCAAAACCCGAAGTGAATATTTTATCGGAAAATATGTAATACAAAATATGTCATAGATGTATGCATGTCAATAAAAAAAAAACTTGTACAGAACACATTCCTGTTCTGTTATATATTGGTTAGTCGCATGCAATAGCTTCAATTCCCCATGAGTTCTCGAAAGAAGAAGAGCATCATGATTACACCCCTGGAGAGAGAGAACTGCTCAACCCATATGAATGGTTTACACGTCATTCTGCATGCTAAATGAATGTAACTGTTATGAACATATCTGTGTGTATTATCAGACCAAATTAAAATTCACTAACCCTCGCTTTTTAGTTCATAGTCACAAGTCTCCCCTAAAGAAAAGAGTGTCTTCTAAGATTTCTTCCTGTACATGTCACAGGAAATGCTAGGATAAAACTCCATGTTAAGGTCAGGCGACTGACAGTTTCACTCTTGGCAGCAAATGGATAAGACGTCCCATTTCAGCATGAAGAGAGCTCTAGAGGATATACCCAGAGATATTTTCTTGTCTAGCAAGAGCAAGGCCAAGGTAGAGGCAAGAAAACCACGCCAGAAGAGACAGGTTGCACAGAAGAAGAAGACGACAAAAACGTTCACAACCAAACAGGGGCCAAAGACTAAACTGAAAGTACAACCCGTGAGAACACAACATGTGTCGGAGGTGAAGGCTATTGTGGAACGGGCACTTGCTGCCTTGCAGCGTGAACAGAGGCAAGGGTATAAAAGAAAACTTCATATTCCCTAATCGCACACCGTGCTGTAACACTATGGGGGTTACCACCTGTCCGGACTGTCAGAACATATTTTCTAGGAGAGATGTCATGTTACGACACAGGAGATATAAACATAACGTACCACCGCAAGCCTATCCGCCGCTACCACAAGCCCACCCACCATCACAAGTGCACCATTCGCCACCACCTCAAGCCCTCCCGTCGCCACCACAAGTACACCACCCACCGCCGCCGCAACAAGCCCACCTGCAACCACAAACCCACTCGCCACCGCCACAAGCCCACACATCACATCCTCATTTACCAAGTATATCTGATCTTCGAGAACGATTCAAATTCCTGATCCCCTCGAATGCACTCGTTGTGGGACCCAGTGGTTGTGGAAAGTCTGTGTTTACCTCTCACGTGCTCCAACATGACTTGATCCAACCCCAACCTACCCGTATTGTTTGGTGTTATACACAGTGGCAGCCCCTATATCAGGACATCCGTGAGCAGCTGCCACGGGTGACCTTTGTAAAAGGAATTCCCTATGATATCTTGGATGAGAATTACTTTGATGCTCGTCAACAGAACGTGTTGGTCCTGGATGATTTCCTGGCCGAAGCAAAGCACGACAAGCGTATTTCGCGGCTGTTTACCCAAACCTCCCATCACAAGAATGTATTGATCTTTCTCTTGGTACAAAATCTGTTTCCGAGAGGTAAAGAATCGAGAGACATTGCTTTGAACGCTCATTATGTTAGCCTGTTTCATTCGCCCATAGATAAACAGCAAATCAAACTGTTCGCTCGTAGAATTTTCCCCGAACATATGGACCACTTTATGGCTGAGTATGAAAAGGCTGCTGAAACACCTTATGGACAACTCACCATCGATCTCAAGCCTACCACTAAAGATAAGGATCGACTTCATGTTAACCTCATAAAAGAAGACCATGAGGGAGCAACAACTCAGTGTGAACCCGACTTGGCCACAGACCAGTTGACCGAGAACGTCTCTGTCGATATTCCGTCGACTTCCGCTACGACAACAACAGAACAGAGGTCGTACCATCATTCACCCACTCAAGTATACACTGATTCAGACACGAGTAGTGAAACATCGTTTACTATGGCTACGGCTTGCGCAGACTGCGGGGTGCTGATAGATAACCTGCACGACCTACAGCGACATGTCAAACATTGGTGTCCAGCCAATAAGCTTCAACCTAAGAGAAAGCGCGCCAGACTCGAGAGTGATGACAATGATAGTGACTATGACGATGTAGCCTCTTCCCAGAAAGGCAGTGGTCTTGTCGTTAAATATCCTCGTGGGACACCAACCTTTATTGACATAGAAGCCGAGGAGTGGCAAAACGTAGGTTTACAACGTATCTGGAAGCGTGTGTATAACTTGCACCGTGGCGTGATGAAACTGAAGAGAAAAAAGTACAAGCAGCAGGGACGAACAGTAGAATGGACTGAGAAACGAATCAAACAGTTGTGGGAAAATGAACTGGCCTGTAGCCTCAATTGCGTAGTAGAATACACTGCTTACTTTAAACAGGCACCTCTATTTCAAGCCATTCTGGACAGTCTGTTAGATATGAATCCTTCCACGGAGCAATCCACCCTCAAACAGAAAATCAAGCTCTTTCTGAAGCCAAAAATGAAAGACATTCTGAGGCGTATAGACATGCCCGAAGTAGAAAGTGACACTGAATCTGTCCTGGCTTCAGAGGATGGTGATAATGGTGGTGACGATGAGGAGGAACAAACCGATCAAGAATAATTATCCTTGTTCAAGATATCGCTGTATCAGTGTGAGCATCTAGAGGTTGGGAGAAGATGCGTTTTCAACCCGCGTCCAGCTTAGTTCATATGTTGAAAACAGTTCTTAAACTCGAATGGCAACAAGAAACGCCGCATTTCCCTCTGAGTTGTGAAACTGGGGCCCTCGAGACGGAAATTGCTCAGGACAAAGCATTGACTATAGAAAACCATTAGTTAGACCTTAAAACAGTCTATAGGAAAGGCGAATTGCACATTCAACAGTTCAAAAATGTGCTTCAAAACACGGACTTATTGTATAAACAATAGAAGCAGCAGCCTGTGTATACCAATGGCTAAACTGTTGTGCTCTAGAATGAAGTGATTTTTATTGTCCATTCGTATGTAACGGGTTTGTATGGAATCGACTGAATCAAATCAATAAATGATATAAATGAATGTTTTGTTTTGGCTTTTTTGTTTTGCACATTAGTCCATAGTCTTCGTCATAACAATGATGGTGTGAGTTAGAATCCACCTTCACTAAACCATGTCTATTGGAGACTGATGGGAATCGGTTGGTCAGTCTGGCCGACTCAGATGACACCTGTCATCGGTTCCCAGTTGCGCAGAGCGACGCTCCTACTGTTGATCACTAGATTGTCTAGTCTATGCTTGTTTATTGACAGACAAAAGTGCTAGAGCTGGAATAGTGCCGAATGTGGCGTAAAACTATATTCACTCACTGCAGGCAATACATCTAAGACGTAGTGTCATCGTTTCAATGGCGAGGTTAAACGCGTATTTTACCGTTACAAGGGCGAGAGGATTCAACACAAACGCTACAACCTCCTGCCTATTATCCATGTGTCACTGCTCACAGTGCGGGCGAACATAACCCTAGACAATGTAAGACATGTGTGAAGGCGAGTTAATTCATCCGAAATATGTCACTGACGATGTGTTTGTAAATATGAACTGCTAACCACACTCATAGTCATGTTGCGTGTCGTAATTGATCGATAAGTGGGAATAACCCCGTTAAAACTCCAACTGTGCGGTTTATTTGTCATCGCATTAAAAGAAAACGTAAGCATTGAAACATCAACTATGCCACTCGAGACGGAGCTGAATAATTCTTTACAAATAGTTTGGTCGAAATGAAATGGGAGGAAACCTAAATAGATGTCTTTAAATTCATTTGGTGTCAGATAAATTCTAGTAAAAATTTCTATGCGAAATTTCGATTTCCCAGGTTAATAAATTTACTTTTAGGGTGACAGAACAATTTTGCAAAGAGCAGAATTGAATTCTCTCGTACAACGAAAAATGATAATTATAATTTTGATGTGATACAAGTTTTGAAAAAAATAAATCCAAACGTATCTCTCAAATTTTCGAACGAAATATGAGTAGAACAAAAAGATATACTATGACTTGCTTTAACAACGGTGAAATCGTATCCCGAAGCAGAAGGTGAAATACTTAGATAAGCCATATCGTTTGATCAATATAAGTTTATACCAACTTATATATATATCGCACAGTCGCAGCTTTGAAGAACGAGAATCGTGACATAGATTTCAACAAAAACTACAAGTCATGGAGGGGCGTATTCTCGCAAGACAAAAGGAAAATGACTACGTTTTCAAAAAGTTAGGTACATTCACATAAGCAATATCAAATGTTGCTGACGTGTGCATGACCGATATCAAAACCTTGGTCATGGACAGTGAGCACGCTTTGTTAACCTAGGTCACGTTCTTTTGCAAAGAAGTCCCCCTCTCCGCCCATAAACTGAACCCTCATTAACCACAAGGTAGATTCAGATATTTTCAATAGAACATCGTTTCAGTAAATACTGGGTCAAAGGTGATGTGAGTGTGTGATGAATATTCTGTACATTTGGACAATGTTTACTGCTGGTGTGATGGAGGAATTTATGAACGCGTTAGGATTGATGAAAATAAGCCAAACATTTACTGAAAACAGACTCCTACTTTGTCGGATCGTGAAATAGAAATTTTTGAAAGTCAACCGATACTTAAAGCCTACTGTGAACATTTCAAGAGAGAACAGAAACTGAAAAGACTGAAAGAGATAAGACAGAGAAGGAAAGCAATTAAGAAAGAACAGAAGACATTGGAAGAGAAAACAATTAAGCAAAGGAGAAAGAAAGAGAAGATAGTGAAGAGGAAGAGAGGAAATGTGGAAATATTTAAAGAAACAACTATGAAGAGACAATGTTTAAATATCAAGTGTATGGTGGAACTACAGGTGTTAACGCTACCATTTTTGAAAAAAAATGAACATGACGTGTCTAAAGACGATAACGGAGTGCATCTGCAAACCCTGTTATATTCAACTTTAGGTAAGTTTCATTCATTTATTGTGTTCCATTGAGTAACAAGTGTTACATGGGTAGACAAAATGTACCATCACACTTAAAGGTGTTGGACTTTACTATGATGCGATGTTATTGATGCATTACAATTCCATTTCATAGACCATGAACCGTAAAACATTCGCTCGAACACAACTGCCAAGGCGTTATGAGGTCAAACCGAACGCGTTACTTCGCCTGTTTCTGCGTTTTGGCGATCAATTTCGAGAGCGTACGGGAACATTGATTCTCTGTGTATATGTCTCAGCGAGCATTTCAAGTTTTTCAAAGCAACGTCTCGTTCATTCATTCATTCATTTATTTGAATACACATTCCAAACTCCATGAATGAGCGCGTTTCATGGAGTTAACCCTTTATCTCCTATCATAGATCTGAATAGTGACAGAAGATTACAAACATATACAAAAGGATTCATTTATAAGCTAACAAACTTATATATAGAACGTGTATATAGAACGCTTACGATACTAATCGGATCGAACTGTTCAAGGGTTAATGTATAACTTGTCTGTTCACCATATATCGTTTTCAACGGTTTCAATTGATTCAGGATGCATGTGTGAAATGCTATCGTTAAATAGTTTACATACTTTGCGTTAAAGAGCACTTTGTGGAATGCCAAGGTTAAATAGTTTGCCTAGTTTTAAGGGCGTTAAAGAGCACTTTGTGGAATGCCAAGGTTAAATAGTTTGCCTAGTTTTAAGGGTGTTAAAGAGCACTTTGTGGAATGCCAAGGTTAAATAGTTTGCCTAGTTTTAAGGGCGTTAAAGAGCACTTTGTGGAATGCCAAGGTTGAATAGTTTGCCTAGTTTTAAGGGCGTTAAAGAGCACTTTGTGGAATGCCAAGGTTAAATAGTTTGCCTAGTTTTAAGGGTGTTAAAGAGCACTTTGTGGAATGCCAAGGTTAAATAGTTTGCCTAGTTTTAAGGGTGTTAAAGAGCACTTTGTGGAATGCCAAGGTTAAATAGTTTGCCTAGTTTTAAGGGTGTTAAAGAGCACTTTGTGGAATGCCAAGGTTAAATAGTTTGCCTAGTTTTAAGGGCGTTAAAGAGCACTTTGTGGAATGCCAAGGTTAAATAGTTTGCCTAGTTTTAAGGGTGTTAAAGAGCACTTTGTGGAATGCCAAGGTTAAATAGTTTGCCTAGTTTTAAGGGTGTTAAAGAGCACTTTGTGGAATGCCAAGGTTAAATAGTTTGCCTAGTTTTAAGGGCGTTAAAGAGCACTTTGTGGAATGCCAAGGTTAAATAGTTTGCCTAGTTTTAAGGGTGTTAAAGAGCACTTTGTGGAATGCCAAGGTTAAATAGTTTGCCTAGTTTTAAGGGTGTTAAAGAGCACTTTGTGGAATGCCAAGGTTAAATAGTTTGCCTAGTTTTAAGGGTGTTAAAGAGCACTTTGTGGAATGCCAAGGTTAAATAGTTTGCCTAGTTTTAAGGGTGTTAAAGAGCACTTTGTGGAATGCCAAGGTTAAATAGTTTGCCTAGTTTTAAGGGTGTTAAAGAGCACTTTGTGGAATGCCAAGGTTAAATAGTTTGCCTAGTTTTAAGGGCGTTAAAGAGCACTTTGTGGAATGCCAAGGTTAAATAGTTTGCCTAGTTTTAAGGGTGTTAAAGAGCACTTTGTGGAATGCCAAGGTTAAATAGTTTGCCTAGTTTTAAGGGTGTTAAAGAGCACTTTGTGGAATGCCAAGGTTAAATAGTTTGCCTAGTTTTAAGGGTGTTAAAGAGCACTTTGTGGAATGCCAAGGTTAAATAGTTTGCCTAGTTTTAAGGGTGTTAAAGAGCACTTTGTGGAATGCCAAGGTTAAATAGTTTGCCTAGTTTTAAGGGCGTTAAAGAGCACTTTGTGGAATGCCAAGGTTAAATAGTTTGCCTAGTTTTAAGGGTGTTAAAGAGCACTTTGTGGAATGCCAAGGTTAAATAGTTTGCCTAGTTTTAAGGGTGTTAAAGAGCACTTTGTGGAATGCCAAGGTTAAATAGTTTGCCTAGTTTTAAGGGCGTTAAAGAGCACTTTGTGGAATGCCAAGGTTAAATAGTTTGCCTAGTTTTAAGGGTGTTAAAGAGCACTTTGTGGAATGCCAAGGTTAAATAGTTTGCCTAGTTTTAAGGGTGTTAAAGAGCACTTTGTGGAATGCCAAGGTTAAATAGTTTGCCTAGTTTTAAGGGTGTTAAAGAGCACTTTGTGGAATGCCAAGGTTAAATAGTTTGCCTAGTTTTAAGGGTGTTAAAGAGCACTTTGTGGAATGCCAAGGTTAAATAGTTTGCCTAGTTTTAAGGGTGTTAAAGAGCACTTTGTGGAATGCCAAGGTTAAATAGTTTGCCTAGTTTTAAGGGCGTTAAAGAGCACTTTGTGGAATGCCAAGGTTAAATAGTTTGCCTAGTTTTAAGGGTGTTAAAGAGCACTTTGTGGAATGCCAAGGTTAAATAGTTTGCCTAGTTTTAAGGGCGTTAAAGAGCACTTTGTGGAATGCCAAGGTTAAATAGTTTGCCTAGTTTTAAGGGTGTTAAAGAGCACTTTGTGGAATGCCAAGGTTAAATAGTTTGCCTAGTTTTAAGGGTGTTAAAGAGCACTTTGTGGAATGCCAAGGTTAAATAGTTTGCCTAGTTTTAAGGGCGTTAAAGAGCACTTTGTGGAATGCCAAGGTTAAATAGTTTGCCTAGTTTTAAGGGTGTTAAAGAGCACTTTGTGGAATGCCAAGGTTAAATAGTTTGCCTAGTTTTAAGGGTGTTAAAGAGCACTTTGTGGAATGCCAAGGTTAAATAGTTTGCCTAGTTTTAAGGGTGTTAAAGAGCACTTTGTGGAATGCCAAGGTTAAATAGTTTGCCTAGTTTTAAGGGCGTTAAAGAGCACTTTGTGGAATGCCAAGGTTAAATAGTTTGCCTAGTTTTAAGGGTGTTAAAGAGCACTTTGTGGAATGCCAAGGTTAAATAGTTTGCCTAGTTTTAAGGGTGTTAAAGAGCACTTTGTGGAATGCCAAGGTTAAATAGTTTGCCTAGTTTTAAGGGCGTTAAAGAGCACTTTGTGGAATGCCAAGGTTAAATAGTTTGCCTAGTTTTAAGGGTGTTAAAGAGCACTTTGTGGAATGCCAAGGTTAAATAGTTTGCCTAGTTTTAAGGGTGTTAAAGAGCACTTTGTGGAATGCCAAGGTTAAATAGTTTGCCTAGTTTTAAGGGTGTTAAAGAGCACTTTGTGGAATGCCAAGGTTAAATAGTTTGCCTAGTTTTAAGGGTGTTAAAGAGCACTTTGTGGAATGCCAAGGTTAAATAGTTTGCCTAGTTTTAAGGGTGTTAAAGAGCACTTTGTGGAATGCCAAGGTTAAATAGTTTGCCTAGTTTTAAGGGCGTTAAAGAGCACTTTGTGGAATGCCAAGGTTAAATAGTTTGCCTAGTTTTAAGGGTGTTAAAGAGCACTTTGTGGAATGCCAAGGTTAAATAGTTTGCCTAGTTTTAAGGGCGTTAAAGAGCACTTTGTGGAATGCCAAGGTTAAATAGTTTGCCTAGTTTTAAGGGTGTTAAAGAGCACTTTGTGGAATGCCAAGGTTAAATAGTTTGCCTAGTTTTAAGGGTGTTAAAGAGCACTTTGTGGAATGCCAAGGTTAAATAGTTTGCCTAGTTTTAAGGGTGTTAAAGAGCACTTTGTGGAATGCCAAGGTTAAATAGTTTGCCTAGTTTTAAGGGCGTTAAAGAGCACTTTGTGGAATGCCAAGGTTAAATAGTTTGCCTAGTTTTAAGGGTGTTAAAGAGCACTTTGTGGAATGCCAAGGTTAAATAGTTTGCCTAGTTTTAAGGGTGTTAAAGAGCACTTTGTGGAATGCCAAGGTTAAATAGTTTGCCTAGTTTTAAGGGCGTTAAAGAGCACTTTGTGGAATGCCAAGGTTAAATAGTTTGCCTAGTTTTAAGGGCGTTAAAGAGCACTTTGTGGAATGCCAAGGTTAAATAGTTTGCCTAGTTTTAAGGGTGTTAAAGAGCACTTTGTGGAATGCCAAGGTTAAATAGTTTGCCTAGTTTTAAGGGCGTTAAAGAGCACTTTGTGGAATGCCAAGGTTAAATAGTTTGCCTAGTTTTAAGGGTGTTAAAGAGCACTTTGTGGAATGCCAAGGTTAAATAGTTTGCCTAGTTTTAAGGGCGTTAAAGAGCACTTTGTGGAATGCCAAGGTTAAATAGTTTGCCTAGTTTTAAGGGTGTTAAAGAGCACTTTGTGGAATGCCAAGGTTAAATAGTTTGCCTAGTTTTAAGGGCGTTAAAGAGCACTTTGTGGAATGCCAAGGTTAAATAGTTTGCCTAGTTTTAAGGGCGTTAAAGAGCACTTTGTGGAATGCCAAGGTTAAATAGTTTGCCTAGTTTTAAGGGTGTTAAAGAGCACTTTGTGGAATGCCAAGGTTAAATAGTTTGCCTAGTTTTAAGGGCGTTAAAGAGCACTTTGTGGAATGCCAAGGTTAAATAGTTTGCCTAGTTTTAAGGGTGTTAAAGAGCACTTTGTGGAATGCCAAGGTTAAATAGTTTGCCTAGTTTTAAGGGCGTTAAAGAGCACTTTGTGGAATGCCAAGGTTAAATAGTTTGCCTAGTTTTAAGGGTGTTAAAGAGCACTTTGTGGAATGCCAAGGTTAAATAGTTTGCCTAGTTTTAAGGGCGTTAAAGAGCACTTTGTGGAATGCCAAGGTTAAATAGTTTGCCTAGTTTTAAGGGTGTTAAAGAGCACTTTGTGGAATGCCAAGGTTAAATAGTTTGCCTAGTTTTAAGGGTGTTAAAGAGCACTTTGTGGAATGCCAAGGTTAAATAGTTTGCCTAGTTTTAAGGGCGTTAAAGAGCACTTTGTGGAATGCCAAGGTTAAATAGTTTGCCTAGTTTTAAGGGTGTTAAAGAGCACTTTGTGGAATGCCAAGGTTAAATAGTTTGCCTAGTTTTAAGGGCGTTAAAGAGCACTTTGTGGAATGCCAAGGTTAAATAGTTTGCCTAGTTTTAAGGGTGTTAAAGAGCACTTTGTGGAATGCCAAGGTTAAATAGTTTGCCTAGTTTTAAGGGCGTTAAAGAGCACTTTGTAGAATGCCAAGGTTAAATAGTTTGCCTAGTTTTAAGGGTGTTAAAAGGTGCACTTGTGGAATGCTATTGTATTTAGGATACACATGTGGAATGATATCGTTAAATAGTTTGACTCATTCCTCTGGAATGTCTATTGTTGTGCTCAGGAATGCTTTGTTTTCGAAGGGAGGAGTAATCCTGAATAGTTTAAGGATTTTAAGGAGTAATCCTGTGGAATGTCTATTGTTGTGCTCAGGAATGCTATTGTTGTGCTCTGGAATGCCTTTGTTCTCTTAGGAATGCTATTGTCTGTGCTGAACGGATTACTGTTCTCCTACTGTTATCTGCGCACTAGCAGTCACTTGACGTGCATGTCAAGGCGTTGCAAGTATATCTGTGAAACGTATTCCGTATATACAGTAGTGTCATAGGCCATCCTAAATATACCATAGAAAACATTGTCCCCACAATGAGAAACACGTTTTGCAAGGATCTCACCGGGGTATGGTGAAAGTTTTGGAAAACAAACAAAAAACGGACTTACTGAATCAAAAGTTATGGGTAAACCAACCTTTTCGAAATCGGAGACCAGATAGTTTTTTTTATCCAAACTAGTATGATGGAGGAGTACAGTGTATGTTTGGTTTGACCTTGCTGGTATGGACGTTTATTCCCATGCAGAGTTACATCTCTGTATGTGAGGACGTCTGACTACTAGGCTGAGAAATGCTGCAGAAGGAGAAACGACATTCAGTGCAGAAAACATACTCCTGGGATTTCAAGGAAAACATAATAATCCACTAAATGTGTGACTGATAGTAAGACAGGTGATTTTAAACCAATGCATGAAAAGTAAAACTATACATTTTAACCCCGCACAAAGAACAATTATAAAATATTACGAAGCCAACAGTTATACAGCTTTTCTTCGACCTGCTCTAATGGCACTTTTTTGTCTCCTTTTGTTCATCCTTTCACAAATTATTTGAAAGGAATTCAGATGATTATAATCTTCTACATATCTCTCCCTAAGAGAACAATATGGAGTTTCTCACGATTAGAAAACGTGTACGATTATCCCTGGTTCTACTAGATATATGGTTAAGGAGGACATTATGATTATAAAGGTTCATCTTTACAAATACGACAAATATTTGTGTACCCAAATGGTGACCATTGATTACCCATCTAAAACGTATACCTCCCAGCAGAAAGGAAAATCTTCATATGTGGTAATATGACTGTATTTTCTGTTCACACGACTGTGTGAATTTGAACTAACTGTGGGAAAACATGCCTTTCAGCAGAAGGGGAAAATATGTGCATTTTATATGCTGTATTATACGAGACTAGGTGAACTAAGATATCTACTGAATTCAAATTATAAATGTACTTATATTTATGACTGTATTGTTTATATGCTAATCTCACTTCC